>NC_041217.1:8307310-8355958 GCF_002837175.3 Physeter macrocephalus | reverse complement strand
ACTATTACAAGAGACAAAGACGGACACTACATAATGATCAAGGGATCAATCAAAGAAGAAGATATAACAACTATAAATAAGCATGCATCCAACATAGGAGCACCTCAATACATAAGGCAAATGTTAACAGCCATAAAAAGGGAAATCGACAGTAGCACAATAATAGTAGGGGACTTTAACACCCCACTCTCACCAACGGACAGATCATCCAAAATGAAAATAAATAAGGAAACACAATGTTAAATGACATATTAAAAAAGATGGACTTAATTGATATTTATAAGACATTCAATCCCAAAACAACAGAATACACTTTCTTCTCAAGAGCTCAAGGAACATTCTCCAGGATAAGTCATATCTTGGGTCACATAACAAACCTTGGTAAATTTAAGAAAATTGAAATCATATCAAGTACATGTTCTGACCACAATGCTATGAGACTAGATATCAATTACAGGAAAAAAAATGTTAAAAATGCAGATACTTGGAGGCTAAACAGTACACTACTAAATAACCAAGAGATCACTGAAGAAATCAAAGAGGAAATCAAAAAATTCCTGGAAACAAATGAGAATAAAAACACGACTGTCAAAAACCTATGGGATGCAGCAAAAGCATTTCTAAGAGGGAAGTTTATAGCAATACAAGCCTACCTCAAGAAACAAGAAAAATCTCAAATAAAGAGCCTAACCTTACACCTAAACAATTAGAGAAAGAACAAAAATAAATAAATAAATAAACCCAAAAGGAAATAAAGCATAAAAATGAGATCAGAAATAAATGAAAAAGAAATGAAGAAAACAATAGCAAATATCAATAAAACTAGTAGCCTGTTCTTTGAGAAGATAAACAAAATTGATAAACTACTAGCTAGAATCATCAAGAAAAAAAGGGAGAAGACTCAAATCAACAGAATTCAAAATGAATAAGTAGAAGTAACAACTGACACTGCAGAAATACAAAGGACCATGAGAGATTACTACAAGCATCTATATGCCAATAAAATGGACAAACGGGAAGAAATGAACAAATACTTAGAATAGAACAAACTTCTGATCCTGAATCAGGGAGAAATAGAAAATATAAACAGACAAATCACCAGCACTGAAATTGGAACTCTGATTGAAAGTCTTCCAACAAACAAAAACCCAGGACAAGATGGCTTCACAGGTAAATTCTAGCAAATATTTACAAAAGAGCTAACAGCTATCCTTATCAAACTCTTCCAAAATATAGCAGAGGGAGGAACACTCAGAATCTCATTCTATGAGGCAACCATAACCCTGATACCAAAACCAGGCAAAGATGTTACAAAAACTGAAAATTAAAGGCCAATATCACTGATGAATATAGATGCAAAAATCCTCAACAAAATACTAGCAAACAGAATCCAACAGCACCTTAAAAGGATCATACATCATGATCAAGTGGGGTTTATCTGAGCAATGCAAGAATTCTTCAATATATGCAAATCAATCAATATGATACACCATATTAACAAACTGAAGGAGAAAAACCATATGATCATCCCAATAGATACAGAAAAAGCTTTTGACAAAATTCAACACCCATTTTTGATAAAAACTCTACAAAAAGTAGGCATAGAGGGAACTTACCTCAAAAAGCTAATCAATGAATTTGGTAAAGTAGCAGGATACAAAATTAATGCACAGAAATCTCTTGCATTTCTATACACTAATGATGAAAAATCTGTAAGGGAAATTAAGGAAACACTCCCATTTACCATTACAACAAAAAGAATAAAATACCCAGGAATAAACCTACCAAACGAGACAAAAGACCTATATGCAGAAAACTATAAGGCACTGATGAAAGAAATTAAAGATGATACAAACAGATGGAGAGATATACCATGTTCTTGGATTGGAAGAATTGACACTGGGAAAATGACTCTACTACCCAAAGTAATCTACAGATTCAATGCAATCCCAATCAAACTACCAATGGGAGTTTTCACAGAACTAGAACAAAAATTTTCACAGTTTGTACGGAAACACAAAAAACCCTGAATAGCCAAAGGAATCTTGAGAAAGAGAAATGGAGCTGGCGGAATCAGGTTCCTTGACTCCAGAATATACAATGGAGAAAAGACAGTCTCTTAAATAAGTGGTGCTGGGAAAACGGGACAGCTACATATAAAAGAATGAAATTAGAACACTCCGTAATACCATACACAAAAATAAACTCAAAATGGATTAAAGACCTAAATGTAAGGCCAGACATACGGAAACACAAAAAACCCTGAATAGCCAAAGGAATCTTGAGAAAGAGAAATGGAGCTGGCGGAATCAGGTTCCTTGACTCCAGAATATACTACAAAACTACAGTAATCAAGACAGTATGGTACTGGCACAAAAACAGAAATATAGATTAATGGAACAAGATAGAAAGCCTAGAGATTAACCAATGCACATATGGTCACTTTACCTTTGATAGAGGGGGAAAGAGTATACAATGGAGAAAAGACAGCCTCCTCAATAAATGGTGCTCAGAAAACTGGACAGCTACATACAAAAGAATGAAATTAGAACACTCCCTAACACCATACACAAAAATAAACTCAGAATGGATTAAAGACCTAAATGTAAGGCCAGACACTATAAAACTCTTAGAGGAAAACAGGCAGAACACTCTAGGGCATAATTCACAGCAAGGTCCTTTTTGACCCACCCCCTAGAGAAATGGATATAAAAAGAAAAATAAACAAATGGGACCTAATGAAACTTAAAGCTTTTGCACAGTGTGGAGAGCAGTATGGAGGTTCCTTAAAAACTAAAAATAGAACTACCATATGACCCAGCAATCCCACTACTGGGCATATATCCTGAGAAAACCATAATTCAAAAAGAGTCATGTACCACAATGTTCACTGCAGCACTATTTGCAATAGCCAGGACATGGAAGCAACCTAAGTGTCCATCGACAGATGAATGGATAAAGAAGATGTTGCACGTACATACAATGAATATTACTCAGCCATAAAAAGAAATGAAATTGAGTTATTTGTAGTGAGGTGGATGGACCTGGAGTCTGTCATACAGAGTGAAATAAGTCAGAAAGAGAAAAACAAATAGCATATGCTAACACATATCTACGGAATCTTAAAAAAAAAAAAGTTCTGAAGAACCTAGGGGCAGGACAGGAATAACGATACAGATGTAGAGAATGGAATTGAGGACACGGGGAGGGGGAAGGGTAAGCTGGGACGAAGTGAGAACGTGGCACTGACATATATACACTACCAAATGTAAAATAGATAGCTAGTGGGAAGCAGCCGCATAGCACAGGGAGGTCAGCTTGGTGCTTTGTGACCACCTAGAGGGGTGGGATAGGGAGGGTGGGGGGGGGATGCAAGAGGGTCGTGTTATGGGGATATATGTATGCATAAAGCTGATTCCTTTGTTATACAGCAGCAACTAACACAACACTGTAAAGCACTTATACTCTAAGAAAGGTGTTAAAAAAAAAAATCGGGTGAGAAGAAGTACTTGAAGGGGCAAGATTCTGAGAAATGTGCAAAGGGTAGGTATCAGACTGGGTTTAGTTCCAGAAACGAATATCTGAAGTAGAAGGAAAAAAGTAGGATGACTAAATATATAGAAAAGTTTTTACATAGTTAGGTGAAAAATTGAGATAGTTCAGGTCAGGTGGACTATTGACTTAAAAAGAATTTATTATGAAGTGATGTGCTAAAGGTAAGAGGATGTATGTGAGGCCTTGAAAGTAATGGAGACATTTTGGACAAATGCAGTAGACAGGTAGGGAAGGAACATTTAAATTGGGTCAGGAGGCCAGCTGTAAATGGACAGCCTGGATTTGCCGTGTACAATTTTGTTGTAATCCTTTACATATTAATAGGATTAAAGTCAACCTTTTCATGTACATCAGCTTTCAAGTCCAGAAAAGTGAAAGAACACTTCTGTACTCATCATGAACGATATTGAGCTGCTATTGATCCAGGTGGTGTTTGGGAATAAAATAATTCCTTGACAAAGCTACGTGAAAGCACAGATACTGATACTCAGGTACGGAAACTATCTGTGTCATCACAGATTCATTTTCAAGGACGTAACCATATCAGCCCTGATGGCAGATATTTTATTAGGCCACTAAGTTCTTCAGATTCTTTTCAGCTTTAAAAAAGCAAACTTGCTAGACTGAGTTTTCCAGTCTTCTGGCTTCCTGCATTTTATTAGCTTGAATTAGAGGTGGCTTTACCTTATGAATTTGAAAGAACTGATTGGAAAGTGTTTCTCCTTCAAGGGATTCCCGTTAGGAGCATCAGTTGAGGGCATTTTCACTCTATCTGAAAAATTAAGCTGATCTAAATATATTGATAGGCAGTTAATCAGCTGGTGGTATGCCTTTTCATTTCTTCTCCGTTTAAAATGCACCAGATTGCCTTGGAAGAAGTACTGCGTTATAGAAGGGCTAAGACTTGATAGTCCGAAGTCCATTCTGTGTGGTAAATGGAAAGGGGCAGAGAAGGAAGCATGAAGATTAAAGAGAAGATGGAATGACTTTTTTCATCCTGTTAAATGACTGTTTATATTGGCCTTGTAGGTTCAGCTTGAAAGTTCTTCAAATCAGAGGAGCCATTTAATATATAATAGTGAACCGTGCAGGCAAGTCATTTATAAAAATGAAAACATTTCATATCTGCTTTTTCCCAGAACACGTTTCTCACTTCTGAGACACGGCTGTTTTTTGCTCAGATCAGGGAAATGTGAAGTAGTGGAGCCTCACATCCAGTAAATTAAAGACATTAGAATGTGTTTGTTTAGTTTGTCCTGATGTATACATTTTGTTACACCCAGGAAAGTAAAAATGCGTTTATTCGTATCTATGACAGTCATTGATCTCTGACATTATCGAAGAGATTATACACTGAGCAAAACTCTGATTACTTTAAATCAGAAGTAATTCTAGTCCCTAGCAACCATTTTGGTCTAAAAGAAAAATTTGTACACACGTGCTCCATTATTTTATTAATGAGTCAAATCATTAATAAAGATGTTGCAATAACAATTCCTGTTTTAATTTGGGTTGGGTGATGCCCAGAGTAAGTTGACTTTCTCAAGGTCACGAATGAATTTGAGTGACTAAAATAAGCAGATCCTTTTACGGTGGCAGCATGACCATCATCACATCCTCTGATATTTCTTGCTAGCTCTGCATTTCATAGGCCTTAGCCTGTCTCAGGATAATAGTGAAAGAGAAAGGAACAGGAGGCAGTAGGTGCTGCCACATGGAAAGATGTTAATATTCCATGGGTTGTGAGAGGGCCCAGGTTCAGGCTCTGCTTCAGCAAGAAGTAGTCAGCAAGTATTCAATTTCTCTGAGGGTCAGTTTTTTCCTCTGTAAAACAGGATAATAGACAAGAACAACTTCCTGTCAAGATTTTTGTTATTTCATTTCCTTCTCCCTCTCCACAGCCCTCTCCTCCTCTCATACGGACACATGCAAATACACACAAACCTTTACAGGAAGTTATTAGGAAAATTAGTTTGTGTAATTGTAGAACAGCTGTGCTTAGATGGGGATGTCTTTGGTTGAGGGTCATGTTAAGGCATTGAGTGAATTTAATCCTTCTTTAACATCAAGACCACCAGAAAACTTTTCTCCCCATTAGAAAAGCCCCTTTGGTGGTGACTATGGCTTATGCAATAGCATTGAAGATGCGAGCTAAAAGCTTTTCCAACTTAGTTTTTAAGTTTACTTAGTTGGAGTAGGAAAACGAGTTTTTTGGTTTATTTATCTATTTACAATGATCTATCCCAACCGTATTCATTTATGCTTGAAAAATATTCACATTTTTCCCGTAAAGGAAGGGTATCAGATGTTTTTTAAATTCATTCATTCTGTATAAATCAGTAGGGCACCCATTTTCCATCAGGTACTGTGTTGGACAGATATTTAAGGTTAAAATGGAAGGTCAGATGGTAATAGCCAAAATATACCTGGAAAAGGGTTGTTAAAACTCAAGAGTGGGGGCTTCCCTGGTGGCGCAGTGGTTGAGAGTCCGCCTGCCGATGCAGGGGACGCGGGTTCGTGCCCCGGTCCGGGAGGATCCCATGTGCCGCGGAGCGGCTGGGCCCGTGAGCCGTGGCCCCTGAGCCTGCGCGTCCGGAGCCTGTGCTCCGCAACGGGAGAGGCCACAACAGTGAGAGGCCCGTATACCGCAAAAAAACCCCAAAAAACAAAAAAAAACTATTAAAAAAAAAGGAAACTTTAAGAAAATCAAGTATATCTGTGTCCCAAAATGCACAGGGATATGAGCTAATGGGGAAATGGGTATAAATTATACTTGTGGGTATGATGTAGGTGTAATTCAGACCCCACATCCTGAGATCTGGAGACTAGGAAGCTATTTCCCTTCTTTCTCTTTCCTTTAAAGGGTGTGTTTTCCAGTCTGCTTTTCTGTGGATATCTGTACCATTCTTCCACATCTCTGTTGGTTGGCTTTCTCTGCTTATTCATCAAAGCCACCTGACCCAAAATAGATCATTCCAGTCTTCAACTGTTCATGTATCCACCGCAAGCATCCCCTGTCTCTTCGTATGTTCTACATGTATTTAAATTCACACTAGAGAACTAATTGACTCGGTTGAGCTTGTGCCTATGACTTCCTCGAGTCTGAGGCCTACACCTGGTCTAATCTGTTGTCCCCTCAAGAACAGGGACCCTGTAATACGGATTTGAAGATCCAGGCTCACACTTTAGTGGGGCCTGTAGTGCCGGGGGGCAGTTTCTGGAGTAGGGGCCATGGTTTAGGCAGACACCCCCAAATGTGTCTACCATAAATCTTAGCTAAATGATATGCTTTCTCATTGGAAAAATTGAAATTCTAATTTCTTTTCAGAGCACGTTAATGGGTCAGTGTGTTACATTTCTTTCTTTCTATATTTAGTAAGCTATCCAACTATGAAAAGTAGCTTATGGTAACACTTGGCATTCTTTCCAGCAGATCAAATAATTAAATGATTTACTAGGTTGTCATCACACATAGGAAATGTTTTCCTTTATTGTTTTCAAAAAATGCCTTTTATAGTCTAGTATTACAAAGTGACCTAATTAACTGAAAAACTATATAATCAGCTCCTTGAAAATCCATAAAGAAAAACATAATAAGCCTAGTAACCTAAGAAACATTAATAATACAGAGCAGTGGGAAGCATATCAAATAAACATGATTAGTTCAAAAATAGAAATTTCCCGTTCCCGGTACTAACACATAATTTTTCAAATAATACTTCCTTCTTGCTGATCGAGATCTAGTTGGGATTTATTTCTGTGTTGAAGTAAAGGTGAAAAACTGCCAACGTTGTCTAAATTTTCTCGCTTGGGTTTTCATCGCTGATGCTGTAAAAATATCCTTTTCTCCTCGGTAACGGAGCTGTGGAGGGAAAACACCCCAATGCGGTTCCTCCCAGAAGACCACGCATGAGAAGTTTGGCCACAGGAGATGCTGGAATGGAGAGGCAAAAATATCAATACAGAGGTTTCTTTCATTGTCTATCTGTGTTAGTCTCATCAGTGCTTTGCTTCAGACTAAATGGCTTTTCAATCCTTGGGTTTTTAAAATAAAGAAACAAACCCTGCACTGTTGGAAATGGTGTCGTTTCTGGAGAAGGGAGCTCTCAGAGGTGGCCGTCTGCCCGGGCACCGGGCCAGGTCCAGCAGTGGGGAGCACGAGGGGCCCCACTAGTGCCAGGAACGTGAACGTGGACCTGAGGCAGAGCGGTGCGGGCACAGGACTTGTCTTCCACAGTCTCTGCAGGAACGCAGAGTGATGGTGATGGCATTTGACTTGCATCCTTTCCCTCCGCGAGGGAAGCTTTCTGAGCGTGGCTTTTTGGGAGAGAGGAGGGCAAAGTAGGATAAGATATGCCAGAAAGAGCAGTGAAGCGGATCTAATATTTCTCTAAGGGAACGATCTGTGTGTTTTTCCAGAGGTAGATTTTCACTTGGGTGACATAGATGGCTGCCTCGAGCCCTGGGCTTTCTCCTGCTGCCACTGTCCAGGGATGCTAAGCTCCAGCTGCTGGTGCAGAGCCCCTTCATTTGGCTCCGGGGGGGGGGGTCACAAGGGGATGGAGTGTTCCACACCCAGCAGCTGCTGAGGCGAGTGGGTATGAATTGGAGCCCAAGAGACATTCGTTTCACGTTTGTTTCTTATTACCCACTTTTAAGGAGTTATCGATCCTGTGTGTAAAAATCTTTGCTCAGGGCCCAGAATTGCTTCCTCTGTGAGGAAACAAGGAAAGTGGAACTGGAGAGGTGAGGGTGGGGTGGGAAGAGGAAGATGCTCATAATTAAGGTTTTATTTCTCCTTTTGGCTTTTTCAAAAAATAGGCAACAAATTAGACGTGGTTTTCAATTATTTTCTTCACTCAAAAGTGTTGGAAAAAATTAGAAATTTGTCCGAGACCGGCATGTAATTATTGCTCTTGGTTTCAAGTTACATGCACGCTTGTAAGACATGAGGATAAAGAAGGGGCACATAGTAAAGGAACTTATCTATCAAAGATCGAATTAGCCAAATACTGTAAGTGAAGTTTGCTGGGGTTCGTGGAAGTGGAGGGTGCAGCCACAGCACTTAGTGGCTGGTCTGTAACCTCGTGCAGAGTCAGGGAAAGCCTCCCCAGGAAGCGGTGTCCCACCTGAGTGTAGAGGGGCGTCATTTTAGGTGAAGAGGAGAGAGTCCCTGTTGCAGGGAGCATGGGTGACGTTTGGGAGCCGGAGGGTGGTGCTCTCAGAATCGGGGGCGTTCCGCCCGCTCAGGAAATAGCGGGGAAGGTCACAGAAGCTGGCGGGGGTCCCACTGAGAGGTTTGGATTTTATTCCCAGATCACTTGTGAAGGGCTTCAGTCCGGGGTGTGACGTCCCTGAATTTTAATGTTGAATGTCGTTCTGGCTGCTCTATAGCGAATGGCCTGGAGTGAGTCTGAGAGGCCGAGAAAGCACAGCACAGGGCGGGTCCGTGCCTGGTGTCTGTGCTAGAAATGAGGCAAACAGAGATGTATAGGCGGAATTCACAACATTTGCTGCAGCAGAAGGTGAGGAAGAGGGGGACTTCTACCAAATTGGCTGGCCGGCCCCAAACCTGCAGAGAGCAAGTAAGGGGGTTTGCAGCCTTGTTCTTTGTGTTGCCTCTTCCCGGGAACTTTAGGCCATCCGACACATGTCTGTATTTTTACCGGGAAGTTATAATGAATGATGTAACAGCCTGATGCTCTGTGGTACTTTGCATCTCTTCATGTCTCCTCTCCCATCATCCCTGTTGACAGGCCGGTTGTAGACAGAAGGAAGCAGGTCTAGGGAAATCTTTTTTTTTTGTTTTTGGCCGTGTCACGCGGCTTGTGGGATCTTAGTTTCCCAACCAGGGATTGAACCCGCGCCTTCGGCAGTGAAAGCACGGAGTCCTAACCAGTGGACTACCAGGGAATTCCCGAGGGAAATCTTAAGTAACTTGCTCAAGGTCATTTCAAGGTCATTTCACATGTCGGTGCCGGAGTTGGAGAAGGTAAAGTTTTAGCTCTTTTCACCACAAGAAGCTCGTTCACCTTTTAAAGGACCCATACTTGATAGAATTTCTGACAAGCATTTATATGCATCATCTCATTTGGCCCTCACCTTCACCCCATGAGGTGGGTATCGCCATGCTTCCCAATTTACAGATGAGGCAAGACCAGCTCGAGGAACGTAAAATTCTTGCTCCACTTTCTAGAGCATAAGGAGACCCTGGCGGTGGTGTACCCAGACTCCAGAACTCAGTCTCTTAACAACGACATGAGCTACCAACAGTAAGATACGTAATGATGGCGCGTCATGTCTTATAGCCGGTTAGAGCCGTGATGCTAGCCTGCTCATTTCTATCCCTAGATGATCCAGCCTAGTGCGCCTTAAACGTGGGGAAGACAGCACGAGTGTGATTTTGTCTACAGGTGACGTGGAGGGCTGCGTGTGTGTGCACGTGCTTGTGTAAGAGTGCGCGTTCTAGAGACATCTGAGTGAAATTGGAAAGTTTCACTTTCAGGGGGCAATCTTTTCTTCATTTTGTGCTTGATCTTGATAACCCCTGCCTACTCATGACATTTAATGTGAATGTTTAGAAGGAATCTACTGATAAAACCAAAACGGAGGTACTTGAAGAAAAGGAAACTTGAGCGTATTTAACTTAAGAGGTAATAGCACATTTCATGGGACGAACATGAAATTATACTGTGAGCACAGCTTGTCTGAGGCAGTGAGCCCGTCACTGGCTGAGAGGGGTGGCTGGTGTCACAGCTGCAGGAGGGGGTCGGAGGTGCTTCTCCAGGCCCCACGCCCCTCAGGAACTCTGATGAGGCTCGGACTCTGCTCGTTCCCCACCAGCTCCTTCCTCAAAATCTGGTTTCCAGAAGGGAGAGCGGTCAGAGGAAATGAGGTGGGAGGGTTTGTATTTGGGCCCAATCTCCCTCTCCCATTTACTCACCCACTTTCTCTCACCTTCTCACCACCTGTTTGATTTCTATGGAATGATCTCTTTAGCCTTCGATTCTGGCCAAAGAGACTTGCAGCAGTTCCAGTAAATAACTTTGTAAGGTGCATCACCCTTCCTGATCAACGACAGGAGTGGTTCACCACCTGGCACCTTGCTGTCCCATCTTTCAGAATACCTGGTTTATGGCGAGAAGGTTCAGGATCAGAGATCTTCAACGGATGCTGTCCTTACCCTGCTTCGTTTCAACTTCATAGCTGGTGAATATTATCATGTCATATGTAGCTTATTGTCAGCGAAGTGAGATATTGGTGGAGGTCCCTGAAATCACAAGACAGACTGTACCGTTGAACAGTACAGTCTGTGAGGAGTCAGGGCAGAGACATACGTGAAAGGATTAAAACCCTGGCCCTGACCCAGCGGAGTCGGGGTGGTCAGAGGTTTACGGGGAGTGATTTTGAAAGATGAGATTTTTTTCTTTGCTGCCTGCATGTTGTTCGCATCAATATCATGGGACAGTGTATACCGTCCTTATGTAGGATAGACATGAATGGAAAGATAACTTATTACTCTTTGACAAATAAGTTCTTGTGGTGATATAATGGGATGATTGGATCTTGTTAAACTTTTGAAGTTTGAGCTACTGGGATCCCAACTGCAGGGTTTCTTGCCTACATAACCTAAAAGAGACAGTTTGCAAAAAGATACTGTGTTGCAGTTCCCTGAGATGAGGGCACAGGAAGAAATGGATGGATTAGGCCTTAAGCGGACGGTTCTTACATGACTTGGTTTCTAGAATTCTAAAAAGCAGTTTACATAGTAGAACCGGCTAATGTGTCATTTCAGCACAGGCTTAGACCACAACATGATTTGAAAAAAACCGACCGTGGCTTGGGCCTAAACTATGAATTTTTCATCTAAACACACTCTCAAATCACACATGCACACAGACACACGCACACTCACACTTGTGACTCATTAATGCTTGCAGTGCATCTGAACACACCATTCTTCCTTCATTTGGCTGCAGAATTTAAAACTGTACACTAAAGGAGAAGGTTAAAAACTTACCTCGCTATTACATTCAGATGATTGTCTTTATTTTCAAATCTTATCGCAGGATCTACTTCCTTATAGGTTTTTCTCTTAGTAGTCACATACCTTGATCCTTTCCATAAGTACCTTTTATTTTTCTCTCTGTATTTCCTTCAGTATCTCATCTGTAGGTCTCTGTCATCGTAATCTTCCCTTACGTCTCTCTCTCTCCTGTCACATATCCATGATGCGCTGTATGTGGCGCACACACAGACGAGTGGCAGCCACACGGCCGCTAGAGGTTCTGGTAATAGAATATATGCTCTATCTACACAGGACGATAAGTGACCAAGTACTCTCCGGCCTTAACTGTCATAGACAAAAATCAGCACTGACTCCTCTGCCATGTCTGGTCCGTTTTCCCCTTCCTTCCCTGGTCATCGTTTTATTTTTTCTTATTCCTGTGTTAGGTAGATTATCAACCCCATAATAAGCCCATCGGAGGAACGAGGTAGGAACCGGAACAAGGGATGTCTCCACTGTCTCTTTCATCTTAGCACAGATGAAAGGAATGTAGGGTGACCGTTTGAAGGGAAAGAACATTTAAATGTCAATATATTTTCCATCTCATCTCCTTTTAATTATTCCTCTTCTTTCTCCTTCTCCATCTGTCTTTAACACATCAACAGGCATGCTCATTTAAAGTGTTATTTCACTCTAGGAGGTACTTTTTAGGAATATGGAAAATTGCTGAAGGAAGAGAAAGACATTAGCGAACTTACTGTTTGATTAACGTTGCAAGCAATGTGAGTAGCTCTCCTTTTGAAAGTGGAAGTGAGAATCTTTAGTGTGAACGAAACTTAGACACTCATGATCCGCTTAATTCCTTCTCTTTTAGGGAGAGAATCGCAGAGAAGAAAAAGGGAAAATTATGTAAGTAAATACAGTAGCATGTAGAATCCATACCTGCCAGATACTGAAAACTTGCTATTCATCAGCTTAATCTTAATGACTTGTGAATCATAAAAGAAGCAGTAAAACTTAGTCTGAATATGTGTAAAGTGTGTTAACCCAACTTTGTAAATATAAGAACATATTTTTCATATACGCACATATATATGAGTTTATTGTCACTGTTTGAGGTTATTAACTGATAATGAGAAAAACTTTAAATGCTCCAAATGCAGAGACTTCTTTTATTGCTATCAGCATTCACAGCCTAACACACTGTGTGTACATTTGAAAAGAATTTCTGAGGCACATGATAATTATGATTCGTTAGTTACTTACTAAAGCTAAACAAGAGTTCCCTTTGTTAACAGAAAATTTAGCCCAAATCTTCAGTCCTATCATCATCACAGCTACAATTCTTTTTTATTTTCATGGAAAAATTTGACTTTTATCTTGTTATTTTGCTGAGCTGGGCTTTCTGAATACAGGGATTATATATACACCAGGAAGAAAAATCAGATTTCCTAATTGCCCTGAATATGCAGTAAGAATCAACCACGGAGAGAAAAAAGATGAGTTAAGCCTTAGGACATTAAACTGTACCTAATAGGCATTTATTCAGTGGGCCTTATGAGCGAGAGTCGTGCCCCATTTAAAATCTAACTGGAATGATCGCACATTTCATTAGTGAAGATCATTACCACTTTGTTCCTTCCCCCAAAATCATGTACGTATGAAAAACACTGTTAGAAGGTAAACAGTCTTACCTTCAGAAG
Organism: Physeter macrocephalus; assembly: GCF_002837175.3. NCBI lineage: Eukaryota > Metazoa > Chordata > Mammalia > Artiodactyla > Physeteridae > Physeter > Physeter macrocephalus. The sequence continues at coordinate 8,342,692 of NC_041217.1, read as the reverse complement.
ACAGAATAAAGATAGCCGATTTAAATAGGGTCAGTACAATAACAGGTTTTTTCACTTTTTAAGGGTTGAGACTTCAGAAAAATAATTCTCAAATTTATCTCAAAACTTGTAAAATAATTCTTTATCAACTTTTCCAATGCATTCAATACCCATTTCTTTATTAGAAACAAACTCATAAATACTCAGATGACATATATAAACATGAGTATTCAGCATCTTCATTTACCCAGAAACATGTCTTCCATCCCTAAATATCCGCTTAGGTAGTGAGAAGGACTAGTGTTTTTATTCTAGTTTTGCAACTAACTAGCTCTGCCCTTGGACAAATAACTGAACCAATTTGGGTTTCAGGGACTTCTTCTGTAAACTGAGTGTCCAAATTGACGATTTCTGGAATCCCTTTCATCTTAAAACAATCTCATTGTCTTGTTTTAAAAAAATAACCACTAGTTTTACACTCATGCACTTAGCAGATGTATTCACTGCCCAGTACTTTCCTTCTATATCTATTTCCAGAATAGATGACACCTGCAAAACCTTTTTATACCCATTTCTTTATTAGAAACAAACTCATAAATACTCAGATGACATATATAAACATGAGTATTCAGCATCTTCATTTACCCAGAAACATGTCTTCCATCCCTAAATATCCGCTTAGGTAGTGAGAAGGACTAGTGTTTTTATTCTAGTTTTGCAACTAACTAGCTCTGCCCTTGGACAAATAACTGAACCAATTTGGGTTTCAGGGACTTCTTCTGTAAACTGAGTGTCCAAATTGACGATTTCTGGAATCCCTTTCATCTTAAAACAATCTCATTGTTTTGTTTTAAAAAAATAACCACTAGTTTTACACTCATGCACTTAGCAGATGTATTCACCGCCCAGTACTTTCCTTCTATATCTATTTCCAGAATAGATGACACCTGCAAAACATTTTTTTTTTTTGGTGGTAGGAAGGGCATTTCCATTAATCTGCATGTAATTCCACTTGGCTCCTCGATAGCTAAATGGTGTTGTCTCCTTGCCCAGAGTGGAAGAATGAACTAATGTTTGAGCGCCTGTTACATGCCAGGCGTAAGTCTGTGGACTGAGGTACGCTGCTGCAAAATACCGTGACCTGTGCGTCACAGTACTCGTACCCTAGTGAAGGGAGAGGTGTTAATCACGTGTAACCCTGTCGTTAAGCCCTATGGTGGCTGGAAAAACTTGTCAGTTTTAGTCCGTCACCAGAAACCTCAAAGCCAAAAACGTACAATTCATAATTAAAGAAATTTTTTTTCTTGTATATGATCAGAAATGCCCTCAGAGTCCAAAGAATGATGCAAACATTTCCCTACTGTTGGCTTTTTTGTCTGGTGGTATTCTCTTTCTATGGTAGTTTTCCTTACTCCTCCTCTTTCTTCTCTCCCTAATTCCTATGGCTTTGTCCTGATAAAGCAAGAAGTGCAGTTTTGGTTCAACGAAGTTCCAAATCCCCTTTCCTGCCTTTCTTTCTCAAATCTGTAAGATATAGCACCGTTTTGTTGGGAATCCTTAGATTTTTCTGCATGTGGGGTTTCCGTAAAACCAGCCAACAGTTCTCAGTATGAATGACTTCTATAGCGTATCTTGAATGCATTTTTATTCAAAAAGACAATATTCTCTCTGGGGATGGGTAATAGGGGCAAGACAGGTGTCTGGGCATGGCGGGGAGCCTTCAGGTCACTAGAATAACCATAAAAATAAATGTGCAATTATAATCCAAAATGTTAAATACTCTGAATTTTTTTTTTTTAAATAACCTTCAGGAAAGACTCACCTTAGGAAGTGACATAAATCATGGGGGAATCAGAAACTGGTCTGTCATGTAAAAGACTCGAGAGGTTGGTGGGGGAGAGACAGGCAGACAGACACATGGGAAAATTTTCCCTAGAAAAATACAAAGCAATAAATAAGGTTAATATTCACTCCCACAAAGTAGAGCAGATGAATTTACTCTTTGTTGTAAGTTGTATATACACAGAAATGGGTGGGAGAATACATACAGGGAGGGGTATACATGAGTCCACTACTGCATTATGTGTCACAATCCTAAATCTGAAGCTATTGTCAAAAAGTCAAAAGATTTGAAAGTAAAGGAAAAGGCCAATTTCCCTATTAGTTGCTTATTGAAGCTTCAGTTTTAAAAATGTACTGACTTTTTACATGTATTTTTAATTCTAATATTTCACATTAAAAATACTGACAATGCTTTTAGTCATATTCAATTTAAAAATTTGTAGGAAATTATGACTTCTAATAGCAAGTTTCCTAGTCCTGTGTTGCCTTATTTTCCGTCTCTGATTCTATTTTCACATTTCCCATGCTTGGGACTAGTGTTCTCCACAATCGATGAGATGTCCAGAATGGCAAGGGGAAAGAGTATTAAATTTATATTGGATGTTCAATTATGTTCTACCCAATTAATTTTTCATTGCTACAATTCTAAATGTTTCTTTTTCTTTTTTAAATTGAGGTGTAGTTGATTTTCAACATTACATAAGCTTCAGGTGTACAACATAGTGATTCAATATTTTTATAGATTATACTCCATTTATAGTTATTATAAAATATCGGCTGTATTCCCTATGCTGTATAATACATCCTTGTACCTTATTTATTTTATACATAGTTGTCTGTACCCCTTAAGCCCTGCACTTATATTCATCCCCCTTCCCTCTCCCCACTGGTAACCACTAGATTGTTTTCTATATCTGTGGTTCTGTTTCTTTTTTGTTATATTTACTAGTTTGTTTTATTTTTAGATTCCATATGTATGTGATATCATATAGTACTTGTCTTATTTCATTAAGCATAATACCCTCCAGGTTCATCCATGTTGTTGCAAATGGCAAGATTTCATTCTTTCTTATGATTGAATGGTGTTCCATTGTATGTGTGTATATATATATGTGTGTATATATATATATATATATATATATATATATATTTATACCACATCTTTTTTATCTATTCTCCTGTTCATGGACACTTAGGTTGCTTCCATATCTTGGCAGTTGTAAATAATGCTACTGTAAACATTGGGGTGCATGTATATTCATATATATATATATTCTTTTTCAGATTCTTTTTCATTATAAGTTAAGTTCCCTGTGCTATGCAGTAGGTCCTTGTTGTTAATCTGTTTTATATATAGTAGTGTGTATCTGTTAATCCCAAATTCCAAATGTATCCCTTCCCCTCTCCCCTTTGGTAAGCAGAAGGTTGTTTTCTATGTCTCTGAGTCTATTTCTGTTTTGTAAGTGAGTTCATTTGTATCATTATTTTAGATTCCACATATAAGTGATATCATATGATATTTGTCTTTCTCTGACTGACTTCACTTAGTATTTTATTCTCTAGGTCCATCCATGTTTCTGCAAATGACATTGTTTCATTCTTTCTTATGGCTGAGTAATATCACACATATTCTTTATCCATTCATCTGTCCATGGACATTTAGGATGCTCCATGTCTTGGCTATTGTACATAGTGCTGCTGTGAACATTGGGGTGCATGTATCTTTTTGAATTAGAGTTTTCATCTTTTCCAGATATATGCCCAGGAGTGGGATTTGCATGGTAACTCTATTTTTAGTTGTTTTTTTTTTTAAAGGAATCTCCATACTGTTCTCCATAGTGGTTGTACCAATTTACATTCCCACCAACAGTGTAGGAGGGTTCCCTTTTCTCTACACCCTCCCTGGTATTTATTATTTGTAGACTTTTTGATGATGGCCATTCTGCCTCGTGTGAGGTGATACCTCATTGTAGTTTTGATTTGCATCTCTCTAGTAATTTGTGATATTAAGCATCTTTTCATGTGCCTGTTGGCCATCTGTATGTCTCCTTTGGAGAAATGTCTATCTAGGTCTTCTTCCCATTTTTTTTATTGGTTTTTTTTTTTTTTTTTTTTTTGATATTGAGCTGTATAAGCTGTTTGTATATTTTGGAAATTAATCCCTTGTCGATCGCATCATTTGCAAGTATCTTCTCCCATTCCGTTGGTTGTCTTTTCATTTTCTTTATGGTTTATACTTTGCTGTGCAAAAGCTTTTTAGTTAAATTAGGTCACATTTGTTCGTTTTTGCTTTTATTTCCTGGTGCTGAACTCTTTTTGCTTTTGCTTATCTGTTAAACTTTTGATCTCTCCATCAAATCTGAATGAAAACCTTGCCAGGTAGAGTACACTTGGTTGTAGGTTTTTCCCTTTTGCCACTTTAAATATATTGTGCTACTCCTTTTTGGCTGGCAGAGTTTCTGCTGAAGAGTCAAGTTGATAGCTTTATGGGAGTTCCCTTGTATGTAACTTGATGCTTTTCCCTCGCTGCCTTTTTTTTTTTTTTTTTTTAATTGGGATATAGTTGCTTTACAATGTTGTGTTAGTTTCTGCTGTACAGTGAAGTAAATCAGCCATATATATACATATATCCCCTCCGTCACTCCCCATCCTACCCATCTAGGTCACCACAGAGCACCAAGCTGAACTCCCCGCACTATACAGTAGGTTCCCACTAGCTATCTGTTTTACACGTGGTAGTGTATGTATGTCAATCCCAATCTCCCAGTTCACCCCACGTCCCCCCGCCGCCATGTCTACACGTTCGTTCTCTACATCTGAGTCTCTATTCCTGCCCTGCAGATAGGTTCATCTGTATCATTTTTCCAGATTCCACATATATGCGTTAATATATGATACATGTTTTTCTCTTTCTGACTTATCAATACTTCACTCTGTATGACAGACTCTAGGTCCATCCACATCTCTAAAAATGGCCCTTAAAAAAATAAAAATAAATAAAAATGGCCCAATTTCGTTCTTTTTTATGGCTGAGTAATATTCCATTGTATATATTACCACGTCTTCTTTATCCATTCATCTGTCAGTGGACATTTAGGTTGCTTCCATGTCCTGGCTATTGTAAATAATGCTGCAATGAACACTGGGGTGCATGTGTCTTTTTGATTTATGATTTTCTCAGGGTATATGCCCAGCAGTGGGATTGCTGGGTCATATGGTAGTTCTATTTTTAGTTTTTTAGAGAACCTCCATACTGTTCTCCGTAGTGTCTGTATCAATTTACATTCCTACCAACAGTGCAAGAGGGTTCCCTTTTTTCCACACCCTCTGCAGCATTTATTGTTTGTAGATTTTTTGATGGTGGCCATTCTGACTGGTGTGAGGTGATATCTCATTGCAGTTTTGATCTGCGTTGCTGCTTTTAATACTCTCTTTATGTTTAATATTTGCCAGTTTAATTATGTATCTTGGTGTGGTCCTCTTTGAATTGATCCTGTTTCAGACTCTCTGTGCTCCCTGGACTTGGATATCTGTTTCCTTTCTCATGTAGGGGAAATTTTCAGCTATTATGTCTTCACATATGTTCTCTGCCCCTTTCTCTCTCTCTTCCCCTTCTGGGACCTCTATAATGTGAATGTTAGTGTTCTTGATGTTGTCTCAGAGGTCTCTTAAGCTGTCATTATTTCGTTTTGTTCTTTTTCTCTTTTTCTGTTCAGAATCGGTGATTTCCCTTCCTCTGTCTTCCAGCTTGCTGATCTATTTCTCTGTATCAGTCTACTGTTGATTCCTCCTGGTGTATTTTTCATTTCTGTTATTGTAGTCTTCATCTGTGTTTGGCTGTTCTTTGTATTTCCTAACTCTTTGTTGGAAACATCTAACCTCTCACACTGTTCATCCATTCTTCTCCCAAGTTCTTTGATCATCTATACAGTCATTACCCTGAGCTCTTCCTTGGATAGATGGTCTATCTCCACTTCACTTAATTCTCCTGAGGTTTTAGCTTGTTCCTTTTTGGGACATGTTTCTCTGCCACCTCATTTTGCCTAACTTGCTGTTTTTATTTCTGTGTATCTGGTAGGTTGATTACATTTCCCAGGCTTGAAGAAGTGGCCTTTTATAGGAGACATCCTAAGTGTGTCCCGTCCAGTCACCAGAGTCACAGTGCTCTAGAGGTGCCCCTGTGTAAGCTAAGTGAGTCCTCCTCTTGTGGTGGACTGGCGACTGTGGGTCATCTGGAAAGCCCAGTGGGCCTCCTGTCCAGTTGGTTGCCAGGCCCTGCCTTGTGTGGAGGCTTCTGGCCATTGGTTGGCAGAGCGGGGTCACAAGGCAGTTGAATGTGGACCCCTGGGAGGGCTGTGGGACTAATGCTGGCTCTCTGGTGGGTGGAGTAGGGGTTCAGGAAATCCCAGAGCTGGTGCCCACCCACTGGTGGGTGAATCAAATTCCTGGCGCTAGTGCTGACCCAGGGTGGGTAGAGCCATGTCTTGGGGTTTGCTGCAGTGCCCAGGGGTCCCAGAGCTGGTGTCAGATCACTGGTGGCTGTGGCTCATTCATCACATATTGGCTACAGGGCCCACTGCTTTCCGAAGCTTGTCTTGGTCTTCTGTGGGCAGGGCCTGGTGCTGGTCTGCTGGTGTGTGGCTTGGGTTCTGCCCCTGGAGGCTGAGGTTGTTCTGGGGCTGGTGTCCACCTGCTGGTGGACGAGGCTGGCCCTGAGGCTAGAGCAGGCTTGCTGGTGGGCGGGTCCAAGGCCCAGGGATTCTGGGGCAGTTGCCTGCCTGCTGGTGTGTGGAGCCGGTTCCTGGTGTCTCTGGCTGCAGGACCCTGGGGGTCCCACGTCTAGTGCCCGTGCCCTGGTGTGTGGGGCCGGGTCCTGGGCCTTCTGGTGGACAGGGTCATGTCCAGCGGTGGCTTTTGTCTCGGGGGATCTTAAGGCAGCCTGTCTGCTGGTGGGTGGTGACCCTGCCTAGTCGGTTGCTTGACCTGAGGTTTCCCAGGACTGGTGTCTACAGGCTGGTGGGCAGGGGCATGGCTGGATCTTCAGGCTAATAAGCCAGAGGGAGGATTGCACAATGACGCTTGCTGGCACCAGTGTCCATGTGGTCGAACAAGCTCCCCAAAATGATCTCCGTCAGTGTTTTGTCCCCAGGGCGGGCTCCAGTTGCCTCCTGCTTCTCCGGGAGTGTCTCCAAGATCAGTAGTCAGGTCTGACCCAGGCTTTTCTCAGATCACTGCATCCTCCCTGGGTCCTGGAACATGTAAGATTTTGTGTGCACCCTTTAAAGGTAGAGCATCTATTGCCCACAGCCCTTTGGGTCTCCCAAAAGTAAGCCCCGCTGGCCTACGAAGCCAAAGATTCTGGGAGCTCATCTTCCCCGCACGAGACCCACAGCCTGGGGGGCCGAGTGTGGGGCTCAGACCCCTTGTTCCTTGGAGAGGACCTCTGTAGTTGTAATTATGCTTCCACCCGTGGGTCACGCACCCGTGGGTCACGCACCCGTGGGTCACGCACCCGTGCGTATGGGTCTCCACTGTGCTGTGATTCCACCCCTCCTGTCCGTCTTGTTGTGGTTCCTTCTTCATATCTTTAGTTGTAGAAGATCTTCTCTGGTAGGTTCTGGTTTTCCTCATCAGCAGTTGTTCTGTAAATACTTGTGATTTTGGTATTCCTGTGAGAATTCACGTCTACAATTCTAAATGTTTGTTTTTACAGTTTCTTATTTTGAGACCATCATATCTGAGCTAAAATAAAACCTAGTTCTTATGGTTTTTTTGTATAATTACCTTTAAAGTTTTGAACTAATTTTGAGTGCCTGTTCTATCGAGCTTTGCATCCATAATCATGAGTAGATGCAATCAGTGAACACTGCTTGACGGTGCTGGTTTCGTTAGTAGTGTATTCAGTCTGGTTTCTTAACTTTAACTTCTCTGATCAGACCTTTCACATGAAAGAGCATCATCCAGCCACTTTCTGGATATAACATGGTGGTCTTGGAGAGGTTCTCTGAGAACATAGGGAGACATGTTGGTGGTAGTTTTAATATATTGATAAATCGGCATAGGCTCTGAAAACACCTGAAGATGATTATAAGAAGAAAAGTAATTTGGAACAGGTGAATTTAGAGCAGCAGTTTGGACCCAACTGGAGCCCAGGAACAGGGAAGACTTGGAACACTTTAGCAAAAGTAGTAAAATGAAAAAAATTAAAGTTATGGCAAATTAGTCAGATGGCTTAGCTCAGTAAGGTTTAGTTACTATGATATAATTTCTTTCTGAAGAATTCCATCCTGACTGAAGAATTAGCATTAAATGTTTGGATAAATTATTTAGTAAAAATAATAACTGTGGCCTTAACTCAAAATGTTCTCTAATCTTACATATTATCTTGAGAAAGTAGCATAAGTAGCAAACCCTTAATTTCTGTATTTTCATATTCTGGACTTGTGGAAACTAAAGCAGGGAGATGATGTGCCTTCCATAAAGTCAACAAGGGAATCATTTTAAAACTCAGAAACATTTCAGAGTCAATATCCCTGACCAGTTTCTAAAAGTGAACGTTGTCTTTCTACTTAGAAAACCCAAGATAGGAGGCATAATACCTTGGGAAATGTGCTCATAAATGGCCCAGCTACAAAGGAAAACCAGACAGAAGAATTAAATTGCGTATATGGCAGATGCTTGTGGAATTGAATGTTTTTCCAGTTGATTCAGTACCTGTAAGAAATTGTGCAAGCCAACTCCATTATAAATCAGGAGGGATGCATGCCATAGTGCTAGCATCTAATTCCTAAAATAGTGTTTGGCATATAGAAAGTATTCAATAAATATATGTTGAATAAATGAAAGTTACAGCTATGTTCTCTGTCTCATTCTCTCTCTTGCTTTCTGTTTTTTAAAATTGTGGTTGTGCATGTGTTGTGTATGAGAATTCCAATGTGATTTGGGATATTTGTCAAATTGTACATACTTAGTTTCCTGTTTCAGAGCATTTAATGGATTTTCTATGTGAAGATAAAGTAGGTAAAATACTCACTTTTATTTGCTGAAACACAACTGAGTGATTTTAATGGAGACACTGCTAAATTGGGGCTTCCTGCATGTGGGGAACAAGGAACCCAACCTCTTGGAGCTCTAAGAGTATGGACAAAGAATGAACAGTGACACGTGAAATAAGAGTTATGACAGTGCTTTGCAAACCAGTGATGAAGAGACTTGAAAGTATACCTTAGAAATCTATTGATTTGTTAGTCTTCCTTTAGATATTATTTAAGCGAGTGGTTTTCAAACATTTTTAAAATAACCTATTTCCTGAAAGTAATTTGAAAAACTATATGCCCCTCATTTCTTTACTAGTGGACATTTCAACTTTTCCATCATAAATGTAAATAGTTGCAAAGGATGTAATTTTCAGTATACTGTCCATATTGCCATTTTAAATTGTTATATTACTCCTTTACATAACCACTGTTACCTAATGATTTGATTCCCATGTCAATCCATTAAAAGTGAACAAGCTCTTCTTTAAAAGAAAGAAATTTTACTTATTTCCTTTTCTACTTTGAGTTTATAAACTTCGTCATATTTATCTTATATATGTTTATTTTTATTTTTTAACATTTAAAATTAAAGTATAGTTGACATACGATACTATACTAGTTTCAGGTGTACAACAAAGTGATTTGATATTTATATACATTACAAATTGATCACTTCGATAATCTAGTAATCATCTGTCATTGTACAAAGTATGGCAGTATTATTGATTACATTCTCTATGCTGTATAGTACATCCTTGTGACTTATTTTATAACTGGAAGTTTGTACTTCTTAATCCCTTTCACCTATTTGACCATTCACCCATCCCCCACCCCCTTCCCTTTGGTTACCGCCACTTTGTTCTCTGCACCTATGAATCTGTTTCTTTTTTGTTTTGTTTGTTTGCTTTGCTTTTTGGAGTTCACATACAAGTGAAATCATATGGTATTTGTCTTTCTCTGACTTACTTCACTTAGCATGATTCCCTTTAGCTCCCATTTATGTTGTCTCCAATGGGAAGATTTCATTCTTCTTATGGCTTGCTAAAATTCCATTGTATATATGTATACCATATCTTCTTAGGTATATCAGCTGTGTCTCCTGGTCTTGAAAGAGTAGCCTTATATAGACTATGGTCTGTTGGGTCCAATGATGCAGTCTCGCCTGGTCACCATAGCCAGGTGGTGCTCCAGGGGTGTCCCCTGTGTGAACTGTGTGTGCTCTCCTGTTGTGGTTGCTGTGGGATGGCTGGTGGGCGGAGTTGACCTTGGTGCTGGGCGCCATGCTGGGCTGCAGCTGCAGAGCTAGTCCCAGTGCAGCTGGCTTTGAGGCCCAACCATGACTGTTGCAGGTGTGCTGGTATGTGGGCTGGCCCTCTGGAGTGGGAGATGATTTGGACGGGCACTGTTGGTGGCTGGAGCAGCCTGCTAGGGGAGGCAGGGTGGGAGCCACTTCGGAGAGGCCCCTTGGGTCAGGCTGGTTGAGCAGAGCTGGTCCTCGGGGGAACCCTGGAGCAGGGCACATGGTTTTAGCTAGGTTGACAGAGATTGACAGAAGTGGTGCCCACCAGTGCTGCTCTAGCTGGGTGGATGAAAAGTCAAACAAACAAAAAAATGGTGCCTGCCAGTGCTTTTTGTCCCTGGAGAAGGTTCTGCCAGATTCCTGCTCTTTTAACACATGCCCTAAAATTAGTCAATAAATCTTATGCAACCTAGGTGCTTTTCAAGCTGCTGCCTCTGCACTGGGACTTGGAACAAATAAGTTTGTGCCTAAGTGCCTCAAAAGCAGCGTCTCAGTTTTCCGCAGCCCTCAGGCTCTCCTGGACGTAATCCCCCCTGGTTTTAAGAGCCCGGCATTATGGGGGCTGGTCTCTCTGGTGCAGGTTCCAGGACTGGGGAGCCCCGTGTGGGGCTCGAATACCTCATCCCTCGCGGGGATCTCTGTGGTTGTGAAATAGCCCTCCTGCTGCTGGGTTGTCATGCTGGGGGTGTGGATTCTAACTGGACTGTGTCTCTTCCTCTCCTGCTTGTCTCAAAGTGGCCTGTTATTTATATCTTTAGTGGTAGAAAGTCTTTTCTTCTCGTCTTCAGGTCATTCTCAGAGATAGTTGTTCTCTATGTAGTTGTAGTTTGGGTGTGTCCACGGAGGAGGCGAGCTTGGGATTTTCCTAGTCCGCCGTCTTGATCCCAAGTCCTCTTATCGTGTTTTAAAATTTTTTATCATCACCCCAAATTTTATTAGAAAAGTCCTTTGATGTAGCTGCTAAAACTTTAAGTTCTTTTAAGAACTTGTCATTAGTACTCAATTGATCAGAAGCACACAGATATAAATTTGGATGAACTACTAAATATGAAAATAAAAATATTATTTAAGTGCATGTTTTAATGAAATGAACAGATCTAAAATTCTCAATCAGTTCATAAATCTTCACTTGAGCATTAGTTATTGCTAGGTTGAGGGAGGGCTCAGAATTCTGGTTTTCGTTTTTAAGGATATACGTTCTATATAGGAACTGTGGAAATGGAAGATTTCTGACAGCACTGTCACTCACTGCTTTGAGTCTTTTCAAGATGCATATTTAATTATCAGCTGCCAGCACTGTTTGGATGCTCTTCCAGTTTTCTTAAAAGCAAAACATTTGGGTACACCTGCCTTGTAAGAAGATGTTGCCAGTCATTAAAGCTACTCAATTTGCCCAAAATTCACCACCCACATTTCAATATTGCCTATTGTTTGGTGTCTCAGAAGTTTTTACACACCAGGATGATATTATTTTCTTTCGTAAAATAGGAAAACTGAGATTATAAAAGAGTAAATAAAGAAAATTGATTCTGAATGATGCCTTTACCTCGGGGAGTGTGGGCAAATCAATTTTGGGAAAGAGTGCATGTGTTTAGGCAGGTTTGGAAATTGATTTCCTTAAAACTGACCATTTCCACATACTACTTGGAATGTCCTCATGTGCCCCAAGGGCATTCGTACCCCAGTTTAAAGGTAGCTGCATTAAGGTATCACTGAATTCTATTGTAGACAACTAGTAATAAAATATCAGGTGTTGGTTTAGTCTTGTATTTGTGTCACCGATCCATTATATTCAATGTTAGAACTTGAGGTATAAGGCACATTTCACTTTCTTTACGAATGTCCCCTCGTGCCTCTTGTAAGAAGCAAGATATTTTCAATGGATCTATAGAATACATGATAAATATAATACATATCCGAAGGCATTATAGTTATAAATTCAATAAATGTGCTGTGAACACACTGGGATCATCCTCTGGCTCTAAATTAAACAGCTCCATTTATAAGATGAAGGTTGCTATAAAACTGTATTTCCTATAGGAAAAGCATTATAAGATTCTGTAAGTTCTGATTTGAAAGCTGGAATAAAATGGAATATGCTTTTACCACTTCAGAGGTCTCATGGATATTACAGCATCTTGCAGAGAAAAGGAAATATCTTTTAGATATTGAAATTATTTCATATTGAAGGATAAAGAGTGATTAAATGCAGTTAATCTACACCAGTATTTCTAATAATGGTCTGGTATTCTTGTTTCCTATAAAGAAGATAATCAGTAATGAATTTCATACTCAGTAATTTGTATTTTGCCTTGACACAATTCTTAGTAATAATCTTGGAGTATACATATGTTCACATTTTCTCTTAGCGTCTCAGTTTCCTCATATGTCAAATGAGACAGTTAGATGCTTTTGTAACCTTCGTAGTAGCTTGAATTATACTGTCAGTCTGATAGTACTATCAGTCTGATATTGTGGAAGTTATGGTTGATTTCTTATATCTCTGGATTTTAGTGTCATTCAGAACCCAAACTCCTCCCTATATATAGGCCACTTTAGGAAAGACCCACTGAGACCAAAGCTCTGTTCTCTTGACTTTGTTAAATATTTGATGACAGCTAGCTTCTCATCTGTTTATAGTTCGTTTTAATTTATAAGTATGATCAAAAGCTTTATAATTAGTTTGTCTGAAATGCAAAGACAGAACGTATCCATAATGTCAGGATTTGATAAAGGTGTGGGAGTGGATACTTGAATTTAGGCCGTGTGTGCGTGTGCGTGTGCGTGTGTGTGTGCGTGCGCGGGCGTGTGTGCGTGCGCGTGCGTGCGTGTGCGTGTGCGTGTGCGCGTGTGTGTGTGTGTCTCACATGAAAGAATATTGCTTGAGTGTCCAGACCTCTCCCTTCCCAGTTTGGGCATGTCTCAAGGTTATATTACCTTAAGGGGATCTTACCTTAAGGCTTTGAGGAGCTTTCTCATGCTAAGGGAATAGCCAGACATACATGGGTCCTCTGCTATCACACTTCTTTGGATTCATAACAAAGTCCACTGGAGAGGGTCTTAAAAGAGTGAGTAAAATCTAGATGGGCTGTGTGATTTGAAGCACCTTCCACTGCTGTGGTGGAAAAATAGCCTTGACGCTGGAAACCACAGAAGAAGGGGTCTGGTTTTGGCTGCATCACGGCCTTCTTGATGACCTATCGTCCTTATGGTGGAATTGACACATTCAAGGTGCTCTTAGGGTGAAAATAATCACCTTTGACGTGGCTTCAGCAGCAGCCTTCACGGTGGGTAAGAAAAGAAGGAATGGCTACTTGAGATTAGCCCGAGACCCACACAGACACACCTGACATATAACGTGGATACTCCAGAGATTTGTGAGGAGACATTTGAGGGAACTGTATCTTTCACAAGCTGTCAAGCCAGAGAGGTGGTGTTTTTATTGGTGTTTTTCTGATTAAATGATTATCCTTGCCCTGGTGTGGCCCAGACTGATATAAAATAGTTACTCAGGGTACAGTTGTGCAGTGATTGACAGAAAGCTATAAGGACCCAGCCAAAGGTTACAAGTCCTCGTATTGTAGGTGGAGGATACGACTTAATTCACAGAGGTGGCACCACTCTCAGCTGATGGGCAAGTTTTATTGGCTTTAAATCCTCCCCGAAGTGGTCAGTTTACCTCTTGATAAGGATATGAATCCTGTCAGGGACATGGAGAAGCTCTTTGTGCCCTCTGCTTAGGGACATTAAACCCTTTTGGCCCCTCCAAATTGTTTTGGTGACTTTGGCTATGTACCTGATTGCCTACCGGCTGCAAGGAATTTGTAATAATCCAGGCTCTTTCCTGAGTGCCTCTTGAGGGGCTAAGATGTCACTATCCTGATGTGATATTTCTTACCAGGTGGAGGTGTCAAACCTACTGGAAATATATTCTCGCAGTCTCGTTAAGCTTCTATTTTCCTTAATGCTATTTAAAGACAGAGTTCTGTGTTCCTAGCATTTGATTTTCTAGGAGGTGTTAATATATTTTATCTGACCCAAGACCCTAACTAGAGAAGTTTTGTCAGTGAAAACTAACCTTTCCTGTCCATTTAACTTTACCCTCATTTGCTATAGGCCCTAGGATTTTTTGGAGAAATTGTCTTGGAGAAATTGTCAAATCAGTTTGATATTTACCCTATTAGTTGATTAAGGCTAAAGTGGAATATTTGGGGGGAAAAATTCCGTTCCCTTTTCCTTCTATTTACTTTAAGTTTACTTTGGGCTATAATTTAGATTGACTTCTCATTTTTTATCTCTGTTAACACTGTTGGTTGATCCATTCTAGTTTTAATTTGGGTTTATTGATTCTTGAACTGACATTTCTGCCATGGAATTGAATTAATAATTCAACTAATATATGGAACATCTTTACTAATATACTAATATGATTTATTGAGTACTTGCTATGTGCCAGACGTGCTTCATTGTTGTAAACCTTTAAGTTTGGCACTTTACTATTCTCATTTTACTGATGAGACACTTGAAGCTTACAGCAGTTAGGTTTTGCAACGAGGCAGTCTTTCTTCAAAGCCCACCCTTTTTAGTTCACACTGCACTATACTGCTTACTTTGCTTTCTAGCTAGAAAAGGAAAGTTTTTTACTTTGCATTTTACTTTAGCTGTCCTATTTTGGAAACTAAACTGAGTGAAGGTGAGAACTAAAGACCTTGCTGGCTTCAGCTATGACATATAAAGATCTTGGAAGTCATCATTTCTGTCCTTAACCACAAAAAAAAGTTAGACAAACTGAAAATCAGTGAGATCTCTTAGACCTGTCAGAACAATGAGGTTGCAAAGCAAACCACTGCCCTGAAATCTGGAGAGACAGGTGAGGCTGGAGAGTCACAGCAGAGATCTTATCTGGAGTAGTTCTGGAGTAACAAACGGGTAGGAACTCATAAATGGTAAAGTTGGCAGATTGCTAGAGGCTGAGGCTGAGTCTGGACTAGCATGAACATGAGAAAAATCCCGGGGCTACAGGCTTAGAGGAGTCTCCTAGAGTGCTAAGGGCTTTATTTCCCAGAACTCCACCAGGTTCTCATGGTGAGAGATCCGGTCTTGGCTCTTGCAGGGGGAAGGGAAGAGTAATTGTCAATGAGGTACACCAAAAGCCATCTCCATAACCAAGGCCTCCTCTAAGGAAATTTCCTCCACACTCCAGTCTCCTCCAGACCTTCCAGACTCGCTTAAAGGGAGAAAGCAAGGTCAATAGGGGTTAGGGTTTCAAGGAAATAGATTGAAAATGCTGTGTGCGTGTGCGTGTGTGTGTGCGTGCGCGGGCGTGTGTGCGTGCGCGTGCGTGCGTGTGCGTGTGTGTGTGCGCGTGTGTGTGTGTGTCTCACATGAAAGAATATTGCTTGAGTGTCCAGACCTCTCCCTTCCCAGTTTGGGCATGTCTCAAGGTTATATTACCTTAAGGGGATCTTACCTTAAGGCTTTGAGGAGCTTTCTCATGCTAAGGGAATAGCCAGACATACATGGGTCCTCTGCTATCACACTTCTTTGGATTCATAACAAAGTCCACTGGAGAGGGTCTTAAAAGAGTGAGTAAAATCTAGATGGGCTGTGTGATTTGAAGCACCTTCCACTGCTGTGGTGGAAAAATAGCCTTGACGCTGGAAACCACAGAAGAAGGGGTCTGGTTTTGGCTGCATCACGGCCTTCTTGATGACCTATCGTCCTTATGGTGGAATTGACACATTCAAGGTGCTCTTAGGGTGAAAATAATCACCTTTGACGTGGCTTCAGCAGCAGCCTTCACGGTGGGTAAGAAAAGAAGGAATGGCTACTTGAGATTAGCCCGAGACCCACACAGACACACCTGACATATAACGTGGATACTCCAGAGATTTGTGAGGAGACATTTGAGGGAACTGTATCTTTCACAAGCTGTCAAGCCAGAGAGGTGGTGTTTTTATTGGTGTTTTTCTGATTAAATGATTATCCTTGCCCTGGTGTGGCCCAGACTGATATAAAATAGTTACTCAGGGTACAGTTGTGCAGTGATTGACAGAAAGCTATAAGGACCCAGCCAAAGGTTACAAGTCCTCGTATTGTAGGTGGAGGATACGACTTAATTCACAGAGGTGGCACCACTCTCAGCTGATGGGCAAGTTTTATTGGCTTTAAATCCTCCCCGAAGTGGTCAGTTTACCTCTTGATAAGGATATGAATCCTGTCAGGGACATGGAGAAGCTCTTTGTGCCCTCTGCTTAGGGACATTAAACCCTTTTGGCCCCTCCAAATTGTTTTGGTGACTTTGGCTATGTACCTGATTGCCTACCGGCTGCAAGGAATTTGTAATAATCCAGGCTCTTTCCTGAGTGCCTCTTGAGGGGCTAAGATGTCACTATCCTGATGTGATATTTCTTACCAGGTGGAGGTGTCAAACCTACTGGAAATATATTCTCGCAGTCTCGTTAAGCTTCTATTTTCCTTAATGCTATTTAAAGACAGAGTTCTGTGTTCCTAGCATTTGATTTTCTAGGAGGTGTTAATATATTTTATCTGACCCAAGACCCTAACTAGAGAAGTTTTGTCAGTGAAAACTAACCTTTCCTGTCCATTTAACTTTACCCTCATTTGCTATAGGCCCTAGGATTTTTTGGAGAAATTGTCTTGGAGAAATTGTCAAATCAGTTTGATATTTACCCTATTAGTTGATTAAGGCTAAAGTGGAATATTTGGGGGGAAAAATTCCGTTCCCTTTTCCTTCTATTTACTTTAAGTTTACTTTGGGCTATAATTTAGATTGACTTCTCATTTTTTATCTCTGTTAACACTGTTGGTTGATCCATTCTAGTTTTAATTTGGGTTTATTGATTCTTGAACTGACATTTCTGCCATGGAATTGAATTAATAATTCAACTAATATATGGAACATCTTTACTAATATACTAATATGATTTATTGAGTACTTGCTATGTGCCAGACGTGCTTCATTGTTGTAAACCTTTAAGTTTGGCACTTTACTATTCTCATTTTACTGATGAGACACTTGAAGCTTACAGCAGTTAGGTTTTGCAACGAGGCAGTCTTTCTTCAAAGCCCACCCTTTTTAGTTCACACTGCACTATACTGCTTACTTTGCTTTCTAGCTAGAAAAGGAAAGTTTTTTACTTTGCATTTTACTTTAGCTGTCCTATTTTGGAAACTAAACTGAGTGAAGGTGAGAACTAAAGACCTTGCTGGCTTCAGCTATGACATATAAAGATCTTGGAAGTCATCATTTCTGTCCTTAACCACAAAAAAAAGTTAGACAAACTGAAAATCAGTGAGATCTCTTAGACCTGTCAGAACAATGAGGTTGCAAAGCAAACCACTGCCCTGAAATCTGGAGAGACAGGTGAGGCTGGAGAGTCACAGCAGAGATCTGCTTATCTGGAGTAGTTCTGGAGTAACAAACGGGTAGGAACTCATAAATGGTAAAGTTGGCAAATTGCTAGAGGCTGAGGCTGAGTCTGGACTAGCATGAACATGAGAAAAATCCTGGCTATTTTGGAAACTAAACTGAGTGAAGGTGAGAACTAAAGACCTTGCTGGCTTCAGCTATGACATATAAAGATCTTGGAAGTCATCATTTCTGTCCTTAACCACAAAAAAAAGTTAGACAAACTGAAAATCAGTGAGATCTCTTAGACCTGTCAGAACAATGAGGTTGCAAAGCAAACCACTGCCCTGAAATCTGGAGAGACAGGTGAGGCTGGAGAGTCACAGCAGAGATCTGCTTATCTGGAGTAGTTCTGGAGTAACAAACGGGTAGGAACTCATAAATGGTAAAGTTGGCAAATTGCTAGAGGCTGAGGCTGAGTCTGGACTAGCATGAACATGAGAAAAATCCTGGGGCTACAGGCTTAGAGGAGTCTCCTAGAGTGCTAAGGGCTTTATTTCCCAGAACTCCACCAGGTTCTCATGGTGAGAGATCCGGTCTTGGCTCTTGCAGGGGGAAGGGAAGAGTAATTGTCAATGAGGTACACCAAAAGCCATCTCCATAACCAAGGCCTCCTCTAAGGAAATTTCCTCCACACTCCAGTCTCCTCCAGACCTTCCAGACTCGCTTAAAGGGAGAAAGCAAGGTCAATAGGGGTTAGGGTTTCAAGGAAATAGATTGAAAATGCTGCAGCCAGAGGAAGGAATAGAGGTTGAAGGATGGGAGGAGGTACAAGAAGGGACCCTGGTATCACTAGAGCTGTTAAAAACAAAAGTATACAATTTCACAGCCCAGAGATAGGCCCACGAAAAGGCTATGACTTATCAGCTACTCCAGCATTCTCCCTTTCCCCTGGACCTTACCATCACACCAACAAGGTTCTAGTGTAATAACAGTGGGTCACAGTAAAAGAGCTGCAAGACACAGACTCTCTCAGAGGAGTACTTAGGAAAGCTCAAAGTTAAGAGAAAAATAAGAACAGTCTGGCATCTATTTCCATAGCAAACAGCAATCGCAGACCAACTCTTAGCAGATTAACATAATCCACACATTCAAGGCCTGTTTGCCTCCGTTCCTGTTGCCTGATACATGTATGGCTTTCAACAACGTGACAAAAGGAAAAAATACCCAGTCTGAGCAGCTCAGATATGACAGAGTTGTTGGAACTATACTTTAAAATAACTATGATTAATATGTTAAGCCCTCTTATGGAAAAAAGTAGACAAAATGCAAGAACAGATGGGTAATATAAGTAGAGAGGTAAAAATCAAAGAGGCAAAAGGAAATATGAGAAACAAAAATACTAACAACACCAACAGAAACAAAGGGTGCTTTTGATGGGCCACTGGTAGACTTGACATGGCCAAGGAAAAAAATCAGTGAGTTTGAAGACAGAAGAAATCCCAGAATGTTCAAGAACTGTGGTACAATATAAAATGGTGTAGCAGATGTAAAATTAAAATAACAAAAAGAATAGAGAAGAATCATTTGAAGTAGTAGCCAAGAACTTTCCAAAATTAATAACAGATACAAAATCACAAATCTAGGAAACTCATAGAATACCAAGCAGGAAAAATACCAAAAATACACATATAGGCATACCGTAATTCAAACTGCAAAAAACCAAAGATAGAGAAAAACTTGAAAAAAGCTACAGGGAGTGAAAACACTTTATCTGAGAGGAAACAAGAATGAAAATTACAGTGGACTTCTCATTAGATACAGATAAGCAGGAAGTGAGTTGGGTGAAATATTGCAAATGTTGAAAGAAAAATCCCACCAACTTAAATTTCTATATCCAATAAGATTATTCTTCAAAAGTGAAGGAGAAATAGACTTTCTCAAACAAAAACTGAGGCAGTTCTTTAACAGGAAATCTGCTCTATGAGATGAGAGTTTATTCAGTTAACTACCAGAGTGCCAAGTGATCTTAACACACACACACACACACACACACACACACACACACACACACACTGCTGTATGATCCAGCAATCCCATTTCTGAATATATATCTGAAGGAAAGAAAACAAGATATTGAAGAGATTGGCACTCTCATATTAATTATGGCATACACACACACACACACACACACACACACACACACACACACACACTGCTGTATGATCCAGCAATCCCATTTCTGAATATATATCTGAAGGAAAGAAAACAAGATATTGAAGAGATTGGCACTCTCATATTAATTATGGCATTATTTACAATAGCCAAGACATGGAAACAACCTAAGTCCATGGGTAAAGAAAATGTAGTGTATGTATACAATGCAGTATTACTCAGCCATGAGAAAGAAGAAAACCCGGCCATTTGTGACAGCATGGATGAACTTGGAGGGTATTATGCAAAGTTAAATTAACCAGATACAGAAAGACAAATACTGCATGAAATCATTTATATGTAGAATCTAAAATAGTCAAACTCATAGAAGCAGAGTGTAGAATGGTGGTTGCCAGGGACTGGAGGGAAATGTGGGGATGTTGGTCAAGGGGTACAAAATTTGTTATGCAAGATGAATGAGTTTTGGAGATCTAATGTAGAGTAATGCAAATATGGTCAACAATACTTTACCTTATACTTGAAATTTACTAAGAGGGTAGCTCTAAGTGTTAATACACGCACAAGAAAAAGTTACTGTGAGGTGATGAATATGTCAATTAGCTTGATTGTGGCACTTATTTTTGTAAACATCAAGTTGTACACAACATTGTAAATCAACTATATTTCAACAGAAAAATCAAGTTGTACCTCTTAAATATGTAAATTTTTATTTGTCAGTTATAACCTCAGTAAAGATGAAAAGAATCAGTATTAGGTGATTGACAAAGAAAAAAAATCAAGTTGATATAATTGACTTTTATAGAATATTCTATATAAATATATATAAATTCTATTTTGTAGAATACTGTAACGACAGCTGTCCAGCCTCCTATGCATCATCAATCTTCACCAAGATAGATTCCATTCTGGGCTTATTAATAAAACACACCTTAGTAAATTAAAGTAATAAAAATTACACATATGGGGCTTCCCTGGTGGCGCAGTGGTTGAGAATCCGCTTGCCGATGCAGGGGACACGGGTTCATGCCTCGGTCCGGGAAGATCCCACATGCCGCAGAGCGGCTAGGCCCGTGAGCCATGGCCGTTGAGCCTGCGCGTCCGACAGGCTCCGCAACGGGAGAGGCCACAACAGTGAGAGGCCCGCGTACCGCAAAAAAAAAAAAAACAAAAAACTATACATATGTGTTTTCAGACAACAATGAAATTAAAGTAGAAATCAATAACAAGAAGATAGTTGGAAAATTCCCAAGTATTTGAAAATTAAAATGTTTGTAAATAAACCATGAGTAAAGGAAAAGTCTTAAGAGAAATTAAAAACATTTTGAGCTAAATTACAAATTATCAAAATTGGTGGGATGCAGTGAAAGCAATGCTTAGAGGAGAATATGTATCATTTAATGTATATATTAAAAAGAAAGTTCAAAAATCAATAATCCCAGCTCCCACCTTAGGAAATTAGAGAAAGGTGAACAAATTAGCCCTATGGCAAGCAGAAGAGGAGAAATAATAATTACAGCAGAAGTCAATAAAATTGAAAACAGATAAACAGAGAAAACAAATCAAAAGCTGGTTATATGAAATTTCAATAAAAATAACCTATAGCCAGGCTGGCCAATGAAAAAATAGAGAAGACACAAATTACCAATGTCATAAATGAGAGGTCATTACTACTGAGCCCATGGGCATTAAAGGATAATAAAGGAATGATATGAACAGCCTTTATGCTGACAAATTTGATGTAATGGAACAATTCCTTGAAAAATACATACTACCAAATTCATACAAGTAGAAAGGGATAACTTGAATAGCCTTATGTTTATTAATGAGATTCAATCAATAACTTTCCAAGAAATAAACTACCGTGCTTAGTTTTATTGATAAATTTTATTAAACATTTTAGAAATAATAGCAATTTTCCATAATCTTTTTCAGGAAATAGAAGCAGAAGAGTACATCTTAACTCATTCTATGAGGGTAGCAGTACCCTTGTACAAAAATCATATAAAAATATTATAAGAAAAGAAAGCTATGGACCAATGTCTTTCACAAATATGGACACAAAATCCTTAAATATCACATGTTGAATCCAGCAGTGTATAAAAAAAATTATATACCATGACCAAGGGGATTTATTCCAAATATGCACGGCTAGTTCAAAATTCAAAAATCAATATAGTTCTTGAAGAAAAATCATGATTATGACAATTCATGCAGAAAAGGAATTTGACAAAATCCAAACCCAGTCATGATAAAAACTCTCAAGGCAATTATGTCCTCTATTGCTTCTCCTATTGGTAATTGTAGTTCATGCAGTGAGACAAGAAGGAACAATATGTAGACATATTGGAAAGGAAGCGATAAAACTGACTCTGTTTGCAGATGGCATGGTTGCTAATATAGATAACCCCAAAGAATCTGCAAAATAAAAACATGGAACTATTGCATATGGTAAGGTTGCAGGATACAAGGTCAATGTACAAAAGTCAATGGCAATCCTATTTATAAGCAAAGAACAATTGGAACTTATAATTAAAAAACCTAACATTTTCAATAGAACCAAAATTTTGAAATTTTTAGATAGAAATCTAACAACATGTTCTTAGGATCTATATGTGGGAAACTACAAAACACTGATGAAGGGAATAAAATAGATCTGGATAAATGAGATGTCGCATGTTCATGAATTAGAAGATTCAACATTGTTAAGATTTCATTTCTTCTTAACTTGATGTATTGCTTCAACACAATACTAATCAAAATCCCAGCAAGTTATTTTATAGATATTGATAAGCTGATTTTAAAATTCGTATGGCAAGGAAAAAGATGGAGAAAAGCCAACCCACTACTGAAAAAAAGGAAAATTGTTGGAAGACACAAATTACCCAATTTCAAGTGCTACTATAAAGGTATAGTAATCAAGACAGTGTGATACTGGTGAAAGAAAAGACGTATAGATCAATAAGAATAGAGAGCCCAAAATAGACCCACACAAATACAGTTAATTGATCTTTGAAAAAGTGGCAAAGACAATTCACTGGAGGAAAATGAGAACTTTTATTACAAATGATGCTGGAACAATTGAATGTCCATAGGGGAAAAACTGAACCAAGACACAGACCTTACATGTTATACAAAAATTAACTCAAAATGGAGCATAGACTTCAATGTAAAATGCAAAAATAAAACACTTCTAGGAGAAAGCATAGGAGAAAATCTAGGTGGTGTTGCGTTTGTTTAGATTTTTAGATAGAATACAACTCAATCCATGGAAGAAAATTGACAATTTGGACTTTAAATTTAAAATTTCTGCTCTTCGATAGATACTGTTAAAAGGATCAAAAGACAGCCACAGACTGGGAGAAAATATTGACAAAACACACATTTGATAAAAGACTTGTATCTAAAATAAAGAATCTTTAAAACTCAAAATAAGAAAACAATGCAATTAAATAATGGGTCAGATATCTCAACAAAGATTTCTAGGAAGCTGGCAAATAAGCATATCAGAAGTTGCTCAACATCTTTTGTTTTTGGGAAATGCAAATTAAAACAATAATGAGATATCACTATGTCCTCATTAGAATGGCTAAAATCTAAAAGAACTAAGAACAGCAGTTGCTGGTGAGAATGCAGAGCAAGATGAACTCTCATTCATTGCTGGGAATGTGAAATGCTATAGCTATTTTGTGAGAGAGTTTTGTAGTTTCTTACAAAGCTACACATAGTTTTTCCATATGATTGAGCAATTGCACTCCTAGATATTTATCCACCTGATCTGAAAATTTGTGTCCAAACAAAAACCTGTACACAATTATTGATAGCAGCTTTATTCATAATTGCCAAAATATGGAAGCAACTAACATGTCTTCCAATAGGTAAATGGATGAATATACTGTGATATATCTTACAATGGAATACCATTCAACAGTAAAGAGGAATGAGCCATTAAGCCAAGCAAAGACATGGATGAGTACATATTGCTAAGTGAAAGTGCCTATTGCTGAGTGAAAGCCAGCATTTAAAGACTGTACACTTCGGGCTTCCCTGGTGGCGCAGTGGTTGCGCGTCCGCCTGCCGATGCAGGGGAACCGGGTTCGCGCCCCGGTCTGGGAGGATCCCACATGCCGCGGAGCGGCTGGGCCCGTGAGCCATGGCCGCTGAGCCTGTGCTCCGCAACGGGAGAGGCCACAACGGAGGGAGGCCCGCATACCACCAAAAAAAAAAAAAAAAAAAAAAGACTGTACACTTCGGTTCTATTTATATGACATTCTGAGAAAAGTAAAACTACAGAGATGATAAACAGGTAAGTGGTTGTCAGGTATTTGGCAGCAGTTGAGGGAAAGTTGAATAGGTAAAACTCAGTGGATTTTTTTTTTTTTTTTTTAGGACAGTGAAATTATTCAGTATTATACTGAAATGGAGAATACATAACATTATACATTTGTTAAAACCCATACAACTTAAAAACATCAAGAGTAAACTTTATACAAATTTTAAAAATCATTTACAAAGTTGGGGGATTCTGGTTAGAACATAACAAAACAATCAAACTGTGTTACATGTGTATGAAACAATTTCACTGAAGTGTATGGGGGGAAAGATGTTGACCCTAAGTAACTTTGCAAATGATTTAAGTAACTTTAGTGTGTAAGACAAAGGCAAAAGGAGCTTACATGAGCACTATAATTGATAAAGTTTTTTCTAGTGGGTGTGTGGGTGAGCTATTCTGATACTGGTGTACCTGTACATGGGAGTTGGGTAATTGACTAAATATATGGCAGGTGGTGGGATCTGGGTTTCTCACTGCTGTAGTTGGAGGTTCCAGATAAGGGAAAGTGGGTGATGTGTTGATGGATAGGAGTTGGGGACATTAGTATGCATCTGTGTTTAGCTTAATGTATATACAGATGGTTGCCTACCGATGCATTTATAGATACCTGTATAGACAAGGGATAGTATACATTATATTTCCTAGTTTTGTCAACTAAGAGGGCCTGGAAGCAATGACATTCCGGTGGCAACCAGCATACCTAGTGTTCAGATCTTGGTTTCCAGTATTGAGGCAGGAGATAGATGGGCCCCTGGGCTGGACAGCTGGTGTTTGTGAAGTGGAGTAACACTGAAGCTTTGTTCTCACCCAGACACTCCAAGGACAAAGCTAGTGGCAGAAGCTGAGCTCTGTTGAAGTAAAGAGATAAGATGCCCACTCCTGAGGTCAAGGAAAACTTCCCTGACTGCACGTGCGCAGGAGGGCTCCTTGGGGGTCAAAAAGGGAGGGGGCACCACCCCATAATATGTGTGGACATGTACCCACAGGCCTCTGCGGTGGGATCCATCTAAGCAAAACGTTGCGCGTGCATCTTGGGGAGGGTCCTAGGACCAGTCAGGTGTGAAAAAAGAAACAAGATAACTGGCCCATATAAACAAAGACCCAGAAGGACTGTCCTGTATAAGAGATTTAAATCACCTCTTTACTGCGCTCCTCATTCAGGACGCCCCCCTCCTCTCTGGGTGTGTATTTCTGCCCTGCTTCTGATTTAAATAAACTGTTTCTGTGTGTGCTCTCCCATATGTTGTGCTGTGTCTCTAATAATAAACTTTGTATCTGTTGTGCAGTTTTTGCCTCCTTGAAACATTTTTGCTTTCCAACGGGGTGAGAACCAGGGAAGTTTGCTTCTAGCCTCTAGCCCCTGGTGGACTGGTGGCTAGGTTCAATCCCTGGACAGGGAAATAAGATCCTGCTTCGAGACTGCTGTCACTCCAAGAACAGTATCAGTTTCTGTTAAATGAAACCAGGGCTCCTGGGATGGATGTCTAATTCCAAGACTGGGGCAAGAAATATATGAGATGATCTTGAAGCATCTTCTAGTGTCAGAGAGTAAGGATGTTCTTAAACCCCACAACAATGGCGATATGTCAAATGTACACAGGTGACAACTGAAAGAGCTCCCAAGGGCCAAAGCTGAAAAGATTGCAGCAACAAAGTAAAGTACTATTGGACTATAGCCCAAAGTATAAAATATCCATGAGTCTATACTGATATAAATAAATGAGTACATACATGGAGGATAAGGGACAAGGCAGAAGAATTCCAAATAATTTATGTAGATACTATCCTCTTGAGGTGGAATATAGTTCCCAATGCCTTAACTGTGGGCTGCAGGAAATAACTTCTGAAGAATGCAGTATGTAGAAGGGGGTAAAAAGAGTAACTCTATAGGCAAAGAACCTAACACCACTTCCTCATCCAGATGAACAAGGTTAAAAACAACAACGATAAGTGATACCAAGCATTTACCCTTGATACGATGTGATGAGAATAGCACTATACCTCTGTGGTCTTCCTCCTCAAAACCTGTAACTTCTGTCTAATTATGAGAAAAGTATCAGACAAGCCCCAGTAGATGGACATTCTACAGGATATCTGACTACTACTACCCTACACTTTCAAAGTCATCCAAGATAAGGATGACACTGTTACAGCCTCGAGAAACCTCAGAAGTCCTGACAGCTAAATGTGATACCCTACATGGGATCCTGGGACAGAAAAAGGACATTAGGATAAAACTAAGGAAATCTGACTAATGTATGGACTGTAGTTAATAATGATGTATCAATGCAGTTTATTAATTTTGGCAAATATGCCATATGAATGTAAGATGTTAATAACAGAAATTTGGTGGGGGGGTATATGAGACTGTACTATCTTTGTAACATTTTATAAAGTCTAAAACTATCCTTAAAAAGTTAATTAAAATGAAAAAAAATCACCTGCAATTTTTTTGGTCTCTGGAAATACAAGCTTTGTTTGTATTAAAAGCAAAAAAATAATCATCAGCCATCTTAATCGTTACAATTATGAAGGCAATCAGATATCCTCAAGTGAGTTAAATAAAGGAGGCTTGCTGCTTTATCAAAACATGTTGTTTTCGTTCCTAATCCATATGGAGAGAGCATATAAATTTATTATGGGCACATTGTGTTACAGATAAGTGCTATGCCGTTAATTGCCTTAAGGATAATAGAGACGGCAGATGCGTACAATAGAGTATATGGATGCCTATTGTGTAGTTGTCACCAAGTTAATCTTGCAGGAGCTCGAGTGTATAACAGGCACACGACAAGCAAAGGGGATTAAAGATGTCAAGAAATGACTCTGAATGCTTCTTGTGACTAGATTCCCTCTGTCAAAGGTGCTGACAGAGCTTGCAAGAGGAAACTTAAAGGAAAAGGTGAGGTGGAAGCAATTTTTGCTTCACCCAGAACAGTTTCCTTTTCATTTGTTTTATTCAAATATGTCCTCTGTTCCTTTCTTTCTCCTCCTTCCAGTATTTCCACTACACGTGTGTTACACCTTTTGGCATTGTCCCACAGCTCTTGGATATTCTGTTTTTGCTTTTTTTTTTTTTTTTGCGGTCCGCGGGCCTCTCACTGCTGTGGCCTCTCCCGCTGCGGAGCACAGGCTCCGGACGCGCAGGCTCAGCGGCCATGGCTCACGGGCCCAGCCGCTCCGCGGCACGTGGGATCCTCCCGGACCGGGGCACGAACCCGTATGCCCTGCATCGGCAGGCGGATTCTCAACCACTGTGCCACCAGGGAAGCCCGGACTAAGTGTTTTATACAGTATATTTGCCATGTGAGAGTTAACCAAATGAGCATTTTGCTATAGTTTAAAAATACAGTGATAAAATTTTTACTTGTCTGCTATATATAATTGTAGCAAATTATTTTGTCCCTGATGAGGGAATTGTGAGGTCTTGTGCCTTAGACTCCCCTGTATCTCCTTAGTCGGTGACGCAGATGCTGTCTTGAAACGTCTCTTTTTCAGATGTTTTTCTATTCAGGGCACAATTATTTCTGTCTTGAAATAGGAATTATCTTTTAATGAACTCCATTTAAATTTCTTTTCCCTATTTTTATGCTCATCTCATTGAATGACATGATCTCAAGGAAGTTTAACTTGTATTAATTTACAGTGGCGTCTCCAAAACTATCTTAATATCATCTCTCTGTATTTATTCTGCTATCCATTGGTTTGTACTCTTCTTCCTCAAGTCCTCATATGCAAGTGTAATGAAAAAGCTCTGTTTACTCTCTTTTCCAGATCATTAATGAAATGTTAAGAACTGGCTAAACACCAGTCCCTGGGCATGACGCTAGATTCCTTCCTCATTACTTGGCTGCCTGTTAATTACCATTCACGCCCCACTGTTTTCGTTCCTCCGGACAGTTTGCAACCCCTGCAGGAGTCATCCTTTCAAAGTCAATTTGAGTGAATTTTTAAATTGCGGTTTCAGGAGGTACCATATCAGATGTTTTGCTGAAATCTAACACCTATGATATCCATTTTGTAACCCATAGTCATTAATTTAAAAAAAAGTTAACCAGTCACATCAGCCTAGAATGACTAACACTACCCTGTTTTGTTTTCCTTTTTTTTTTCCTGACTGTTGGTAGGAGGTGACTCTCGGCGATATCATTTTAATGTCATGTTTATTACAGATGACTCTGTAAGGTAACTAAGGTGGTTCGTGTGGCACCTCCCAGGTGATGAGTTATAGCAAAGTTATTGTAAATGCATGAGAGAATCCCTAAAAATCCTCTGTTCTCTGCTCACCTCTGTACCCTTCTCAAACCCCAGGAACCACAGTGACCAATTAAAAAAAAATTTTTTTTAATGTGATTAGAACATAGGTGTTGATTTTTTACTCAGGTATTATCTAGAAAGATTATTTATTTATTTATTTATTTTGGGCGCATTGGGTCTTCATTGCTGCGCGCGGGCTTTCTCTAGTTGCGGCGAGTGGGGGCTACTCTTCGTTGCGGTGTGCGGGCTTCTCTCATTGCGGTGGCTTCTCGTTGCAGAGCACGGGCTCCAGGTGTGCAGGCTTCAGTAGTTGTGGCACGTGGTCTCCGTAGTTGTGGCTCGTGGGCTCTAGAGCGCAGGCTCAGTACTTGTGGCACACGGGCTTAGTTGCTCCGCGGCATGTGGGATCTTCCCGGACCAGGGCTCGAACCCGTGTCCCCTGCATTGGCAGATGGGTTCTTAACCACTGCGCCACCAGGGAAGTCCACATTTACCGGTTTTTAAATAAACAGTTTAGATCAGAGTTTGGCGGATAGCAGCCACAGACCAGTTCTACCCATGCCCATTCATGGGCCAGTTGTCTATGGCTGCATTCTTCCTGTGACGGCAGCATCGATCAGTTGTGTCAGAGACCCTCAGGCCCTCAAAGTCTGAAATGTTTATTATCTGACTCATTACAGGAGTAAAATGATTGAGATTAATACTAATGTTAATGCTTATTATAAATTGTCACCAACAAGAGAAAGTTGTGGACAAAAACGGGATCTGGGACGCATAATCGAAGAACACATTGCCTTGGCTGCTGTGGGGTGCATGCTTTGATAGGGTTATATTTATGAGGTCAAACATCTGTACTGAACCCTGGCATCCGTGACAAGTGGATTCAAATTTAGTAACACTGTCTAATTCTGGAATGAATCTCTGAGGTCCAACTCATAAAACAGTAAAAATAGAATGTCATTCCTATCAGATGAAGTGATGCATATTAGGTTACATGTCATAAATAAGAAGTGGAAAACATAGGTATGGTTTGACATCCAGTGTATATGTAGGACGGATTGAGAAACTCTCATACATTCAGTCATTTGACAAATATTAAATGTCTGTTAAGTTCCAGCCATTCTTTTTCTGTCTGAGGATAAAGTATTTACTTTTGTGGAACTTCTACATTACTGGAGAAGGGAGACTGGCCATACAAACATATGAATATGTAATCTATTGAGGGGTAATACATGTTATGAAGAAGCATAAATCTTGTTAGGCTGATAGAAGAATTACAGTGGGCATGCACTATTTTATACAAGTTGTTCAGAAAAAGCAGAGACCTGAAGAGAGGAGGGAACAGGCCCAGCAGGTGTCTTTGTAAAGAGCATTACAGTTAGGGGAATAGCAAGTGCAAATGTCCTGAGGTGGGTCGTGGGTTTGGTGTGTCAGAGGAACAGTAGGAAGCCAGTGTGTGATTGGAAGAATGACTAACACGGTGGTCGGTGATGAGGTTCTTGTCAGCTACTGTAAAGAATCCAGAATTTTCTCTGATTGGGAAAGAAACCATGAGGGTTTGAAGTTGAGTGATCTGACAGACTTAGTTTTAACAAGGGGACTCCAGCTGCTGTGTGGAGAAGGACCACAGGGGCGATTATGGAAGTAGGGCATCCAGTCAAGAGGTAGTTACAATAGTCCAGAGCCCTCCCCTCCCCTCCCCTCCCCTCCCCTCCCCAACTTACCGTATGTGACTTGTTGGAAAGTGGCAAAGGCAGTGGTGGGAAGCGAGAGTTCTGAATGTATTTTTAAGGTGCAAGTCTTCTAGAATTCCTGATGGATTAGCTAAATGGAGTGTGACAGAAAGCGGAGTCTGGCATCTTGCCAAGGTTTCTAGCCTGAGCCCCGAGTTGAAGGAATTGGCATTTTCCGAGGCGTCAGAGATGGTGGAGGAGCAGGGCAAGGGTCGATATCAAGAATTTATTTCGTTTCGTTTTTAAAACACTGGTATAGAAGCTGCATTAAAAGGACAGTTTTCTTGGTGAGGGGTGTGGTTCCGTAGGTACCTATCTTACCTCAGATTCAACATGCTAACCGCCATCTGCAAAGTCTAAATCATACCATCAGGATACCCTGAGGATTATTAAGTGTTTTTCTAACGTGCGAAGATCAGACTATCTTTACAAAAAAATGGGGATATGTAAATAATCGGTCAAAATACAGCTTTTCCCAGGGCTGCATTATTATTGAAATCTTTGTCTTGGGGACTTCCCTGGTGGTCCAGTGGTTAAGACTCTGCGCTTCTAATGCAGGGGGCACAGGTTTGATTCCTTGTTGGGGAACTAAGATCCCACATGCCACAAGGCGCAGCTGGGAAAAAAAAAAAAAAAAAAAAAAGAAACTTTTTCCTTAATCCAAAAAAGATGTCTTTTGTGTGTGTGAGAGGCAGGGGGCACAGGTTTGATTCCTTGTTGGGGAACTAAGATCCCACATGCCACAAGGCGCAGCTGGGAAAAAAAAAAAAAAAAAAAAAAGAAATCTTTGTCTTTATCCAAAAAAGATTTCTTTTGTGTGTGTGAGAGTGTTTTAGGTAAAACTTACACATTTACACAGTTACATTTAGTCAGCTTTGCATGTTAACTACAATTTCAGAAACAGAGACCTGGTTGAAATAAAGAAGAATTTATCTGGGGTTTGTTGGGACTGTAGCTCAAGAGACACAGATCCAAGAAGCACTTGAAGTGTGCTCCACTGGACCGCAAAATGGGGGAAGCTTATAAAAGGCAAAACCTGCAAGGTTACATAAATTGTCAAGAATTAGGATTGGAGCTGGCAAGAAGAAAGGGTGCCTGTTTAGCAAGGATTGATTGAGGTTCAAAATGATTACATAGTTGTGAAGCTGGGCTTGGTGGACTTTGAAACTACGAGGTTGCAGCTAGCAGCTGCTAGCAGATATTGTTTGGAAAGCTGGTGTTATCCTTGAACTTGATACAGTTGAGAAGGTTCAGGATCTCAGTGATGTAGGAACTAGTCTGAAACCACACCCACAGTGGCCACCTGGCTCCATTTTAGCTGCCCGAACCGTAGTTTCTCCTTTTCAATTTTAAAATGACTTTATCAAGTGTAATAATGATTGTATATTTGGTGAATTCATTTAGCTCCTTTTAAACATTGATAATTGGCATGATGGTGGGTCCAAGTCCATTTCAATCTCTTGCCCCCTGGGATCTGCAGTCAGGAAGGAAATAGTAGATGTGGTTCCTTTGCTTTTGGTGAGTCCCTCTTCTTCCTTCAGTCAAACTAGGAATTGTCTCTTCTTGTCCCCTCTCAGCTTAACGGGATCCAAAGAAAGAGCATGTAAGTTGCTGTGGACTCTCCCCCATCCCCAAATATTATTTTTTATAGGTTGAATTAGGATGGCTGATGCACCCTGTATTAGTATTATTTTAACAGCTTTGTTGAGGTACAATTTACATACCGTGAATCGCACATACTTAATGTCTATGATTTGATGAGTTTGGACATATGCAAACACCTGTGATACTATCACCACAATCACGGTAATAGATACGTGCAACTTTGCCCAGAGCTTCCTTGTGCCACCCTTTTTGTTACAAGAATACTTAACATGCATTTTTACCCTCCTAACAAAGGTGAAGTATGCAATGCTGTATTGTTAACTCTGTGCTCTATGTTGTACAGCAGATCTCTGGAATGTATTCATTTAGCATAACTGAAGCTTTATTGAAGGTTGTCTTTTTGACCTTGAAGTCCCTGGACACACCTTGATATAAGTAAAGCACAATGTGACTAAGTGCTTTCATGTAAGAACGCACTTGTCAACCTTGTTTTAATGAAACAGTAGTATATCTGTTTTGGAACATAAAGAATTGCTTTTAGGAGAGAGACACCGTCTTTTTGTATATACTGTCTTTGAACCAGACAAAATGCAGTGTTGGTTGAGGGCTGTCTGAGCAGCGGACAGAAGCAGTGACCGGGGGTCAAGGCAACCAGATCAGTGTTAGCTCTGCTGTTAAGTTGCTGTGTCGTGTTTGGGAAGTCATTTTGCCTCTCTGAACCTCAGTTTCCTCATCATTGCCTCAGAAAATAATTGGGTTTTAATAAGTAGTCAGATTATATGACCTCTAATATACTATGCTTCATTTCTGAAGTGCTGTTATTTCATGTTGAGGCCTTGACCCAGGAGAAAACTGTTCTGACAGACTGCAGGCATCCGTACGTCCCAACGCAGGTCCTTAATCTCAAAGGATTCCCCAGGAGAAATGGTTTCCCACAAGAAGCACAAACCAAATTCGAAAACTGAGTGGCCCCCTTTCACTGATGCTGGGTCAGAGTGTCGTATACATGTGCACAGGGTAGCACATATAGATGATGACTTCCCAGGAAGACGTCTGTTTACTTGCTGTTTTTTTTTAATTCAAAGATGATGGAGAATTTCCTTTCCCTGTCTTACGACTCAATATGGGTTTCACTCTGAAATTTGTAATCTTTCTGTATGAAAGAGGTAGTGAATAGATGTTCTGGGGGATTTAATAATTATCTGGTTTACTGAGAGTAAGGCTATATTTCTTGCCTAAATTTAGAAACGAGAATACACATTTAGTGTGAAGAGGTTTGGACCGAACCTGTCTGTAGGTGAAGCTGGTGTAGATGAATATGAGGGCATGGCATAGCCCTGTCCACCTATAGATACTTCCTCCCTGCCTCCCCAGTTGGATGATTTGAAATTCTCATAGCTTGATGAGATTACAGAGCAGGAGCATTGCCATGAGAAAGACTCCATGTAAACATATTTGCATTTCCTGAGCGTTGAAGGGCTAGGCTGGCTCCTGCTCTGGACTTCTCTTCACAGCATATGAACACGGCACGAATTTGGGAAATAAGCTAGCTCTCACCTCATACACTTTATAGAGGAACAAGGGATGAGATTTGGAGGAGTGTCAGTGGAAGGAGAATAGCATAGGGTAGTAAAGAAAAATATAATACTGGGAGCATCTGGGGAGGTCAGGACCCTCAGATGAGGTATGCTACAAAGTGGAGAGAGACTGAGAAAAGTGTGTATATGTGGGCATGCTGAGAACTTCGCCTGCTTCCCAGCTTTGTCTGTGACATTCCTGATAATGGTCTTTGAATTGCAGTTCCCCTAAGAGTATGATTCATTCATTCTCCTTGAGGAGGACAAGGGTACCACACTTTTCACATCCAGATTTGTGTGACATGAGGAAAGTATATCAAGCATATCGGTGACACTGAGAAAAAAAATTCTAGTCTTAAAAGGAATTTAGAAATGGATAGAAATGTAAACATACATAGCATACTATCAAGGGGCCAGTTCTCCCTGAACTAATTTATATTTTTATACAAATCAAAATACCAAAGGAATTTTTTTTTTTTTTTTTTGCTGGGGGAGAAACTAGCCAAGCTAATTACATTGTTCATATGAGAAAATAAGCGTGTGACAGGACAGTTCTTCGCACAAGTTCGGTGCGGTATTAGGAGGCGCGGTGAAGTCCTTGCGTGAGCGCTCTTGTAGGGCAGTCAGTCCAGCGCTTGGACGTGTGAGCTCCGGAGGGAGACGGCTTAGGTTCATGGCCTGCCTTTGCCACTTATTGGATGCGGGATCTTAGCGAAGTGATTTTGTATTTCTGGGTTTTGTCCTACTTTTTCATCTGGGTATTAAGGTAGTGTTTATCTCAAAGAATTAGTGTGGCGATTAAATGAGTTAACACATGCAAAATGCTTAAAGCAGCATGAATTAGCAGCAGCCTCAGTCCCTCCACCAGCGCCCACTAGTGGAACAGAAGGGAAAGGCAGAAGTAGACCCAGATACCCATGGGGATTTAGTATATATTACAGGTGTGTTGCAAGTCAAGGAAGTCATTATTCAGTAAATAGTGTTCAGAACACTGACTAGCTATCTGGAAACTAATGATAGACACTCTTTCCTTAAACTAAAAATCATTTCTGAGGGGTCAGTTATTTAAATAATAAAAATAAAGACATATGTTTCCTTACGTAGGTAAACATACATTTACATTTGACTAAGGAATCCAAATCTTAGGTTTTTATACATTTTGGGTAAATACTTATGTCTGCACTAGGGCTTGTGCACAAATGTTCATTGAAACTTATTCCTGATAGTCCGAACAGAAGACCACACAAATGCCTAACAACAGGTGGATGGATGAACTGGTTATGATCTATCCATACAATGCAATACTTCCCAACGCGAAAAGGACCAGTCTGCTGGCCACACAGCAACGTGGATGAATCTCAGAAGCGCTTTGCGAGCTAAGTGAGATAAAACAGGCACGATGAGTACCTGCTGTATGATTCCATTTATATGAAAATCTAGAAAAGGCAGAGTAAAGACAATGAAAGTAGGTCAGTGATTGGAGCTGGGAGTGGGAGGAGGAGAGTGAATGCAGAAAGGGAACTTTGGGGGGTAATAGAAATAGTTTATATCTTGATTGTTGTGGTTATTCAACTGTATGCAATTGTCAAAATTCATCCAACTGTATACAGGTGAACTGTATGCAGATTACATTGCCATCAAACTGATGATATTAAAATTCATCCACAGAAGATATGGCAGTTTTAAAACATGCCCCCAATATTCTTTTACACTCCTCCCATCAAAAGATGTAGTCAGTATTCTTCTCCTTGCATCTGGGCTCTGTGATCGCTTGACCCATAGAATATGACCTTAAGAAACTGGCAGCTCATACTGTCTCTCTTTTGAGACCCTTGCTTTTTGGGAACTTTGCCTCCAAGCTGACATGGAAAAGTCTCATCCAGCAGGCAGAATCCACTGTCAGATGTGTGAGTGCAGAAGCTTTTGAGATGAGTCTGGTTCCTGGCACTGTCTGACTGCAGTCATATGAGAGGTCCTGGGTGAGATTCATCAGATGGAGCCAATCTCTAGGACCATGAGAGACGATAATAAAATGATGGTGGTGGTTTTAAGCTATTACATTTTGGGGTGATTTATTATGTAGCATCAGGTAACTGGAACAAAAGATCTGAAAGAAAACATAGGACATTAAAATAAATAACTCAAGAAGGAGATAAGCTTTTTTTTTTTTTTTTG
>NC_041217.1:8292007-8307045 GCF_002837175.3 Physeter macrocephalus | reverse complement strand
TCCTCCCGGACCGGGGCGCGAACCCGGTTCCCCTGCATCGGCAGGCGGACGCGCAACCACTGCGCCACCAGGGAAGCCCAGGAGATAAGCTTTTTATGCATGGTACAAAGTGTTAGTTAAGCCATGGGAGAAAAGATTGATAGGTGCATCAATACAAATTATAAATTGTTCTACCATAAAGAGAGTATCAAAGGGCAAACTGGGAAAAGTGCCTTATATGCAACATATAGTGTTTGTTTTACTATGTCATGACCATTTACAAATCAATAAGAAAAACTAGCAACATTGTAGAAGATGGGCATAGCGCATAAATAAAAAAAGGATAAATCAGCTTACACAAAGGTGGTCATTCTTATTTATAAGAAATACACATCGCTGTTACAAAACAATACCATTTTACCCACAACATTGGTGAAGGTAAAAAGATTATTCAAATTATTAAAATTGTGAAGTAGTTCTCCAGTATATTCTCCTTGGGTGTGTAAATGGACTCAATCCCCTTGGAGGGCAATTTAATTTTATCTATTAAAATTGTAAAGAGAACTTTTGTGTTAGGTAAATAATAGTGGTTTCACTAAACAGAGGTTTAATTTTTACTCAGTGCATCAGGTCTGGGTTGGAGATTGTATGCCCCACAGTCATTAAAGGATCCCGGATTCCTCCTCCTAGAGTCTTTGTAATACTGTAGGGTTTCAAGGCCTTCACTGGATGGTCCGCATCTGGCTGTTTGAAGATGGAAGAGAGATTGTGGCTAGACTTAGACGTGGTATATATATTTGTGTGTGTGACTGTGTGTGTGTGTGTGTGTGTGCACACGCACATGCGCTATATTGCCTAAATTATGCTGGTGAGATGCTGGTGGTTTGGTGCTTTTTAGGAGGATTTACTGAAAATGATCAAGTAAAGCGCATTTGGGAATTGGGTTTAGAGATTGAACATTATACAGAGTTTTTTATTCCTTTCAACCAACCCTGTCAGGTCTTCTTTCTGAATTTCTTTTACATTACTGGGCAACTTTTAAAAGATGTCCTGAGTCTCAGAAATCTGCTTCAACTATTTCTGCAATTTGGAAGCTTTGTATTTTTAAATAAAAAGGCACAGTAAGATATTACTCTCATTTGTGTTAGGAGAAATAAGGAGGGAAAAATCACAAATGATTTAAGAATAAGTATTAATATTTCAGGCCAACATATTTCAGGCCAACATCTTTCATGGAATAAAAACTGCTTGTACATTTCTGGTTCTTCATGGTTCTCAATAAATGAGTGGAAAAATACATTTAGATTTCATTTGTTTCCATAACTGATTTTTTGGATCATTGTTAGTAAAACATATTTTGATATCTGTCTCCTAAGAATCCTCTTAATAAGAGACACAAGGGTCATATCGTTAAGTTTTTGTCTGTATTTATTTGAATCAAAAGGTAAAATTGGTAACAGACAGGTTTAAAAAAATTACGTCTTCCCAATTATACTAAAGAAGGCAGTCAGGAAAAGTAGATCTGAAGCTTCCTTAGTCAAACATAATTAGATGCGCTGGTATAAAATATTTCTCGCTGTTCTCTTTAGTAATATCTGTGTTCCAGTTAAACAGATTTTTACCCACTTTTCATGCTGCCACATGCGCTCTCATCTTCGTGGCTGTGAATGTGAATGTTTTTCCTCATATTTTGCACCAGAAAAATAGAACTGCTACACATTAGCCAACGGCCAGGTCAACTGTTATTTCCTCTGTAAAATCATTGCTATTCCATCATACCGATTGTTTTCAGAAATTAAAAAAAAAAAATACAAGAGGATTTTACTAATGAGAGCATCTTACAAATTTTCAAAGTAAATACCATTATTTTTCTCCTGCTCAAGTAGAACCTGCATTTGTCACCTTACTTTAGATCTTGTGACTCCTATGATACTCACCCCTTATTTAACAGCCTGAACCCGCATAGGGTTGGATTAGCCTCTTTTCCCTCCTGGTCTACCATTGGCATCCCAGGTTGCCTTTATGCTCTCAGCATATGGGTTATGGTGAAAGTATGCAACTCGACAGAAAAGTTTTCTTTTATCCTTGAAATATTAATAAGAAATCAATTCTACTCAGTACAAAAAACTAGAAAACAGTGATTCCCAACTAAGGCAGTTAATAGTTGCAGTCTGCTAAACCAGGACATGTGTCCTGAGTTGTCAGGTACCAAGGTAGGAACCAGGATGGAGGAGGCAGAGAAATTTGGGCAAGAAGTCGTAATAGAGAAGACGAAGCTGATGGGCAGAGCAAGGTGTAAGCTTTAGTGTGTGTCCATAAGGCTGACAACTGAGAAGGCTGGCGGAGTAATAGGACCATGCAGTGTGACGATATAATTTATCAACAACACCAGGACGCTTGAGAGTGAAGAGGAGCGCTGTTAATAAATACACCAGGATTATAGGCATCAGTTAGGGCCTTCTGAGGTAAACCAGTCCCTGACGAGTATATGGTCAGCATAAATCAGGTAGAAAGTGGAAGGACTAGACAACAGGTGGAATCCATTTTACCGCAAGCCAGAGTTCATGGGAAGATTTTCAGAGCGAAGTGGGGAAGTGAAACCGGGAAGCAAGGACAGTCAGATATAAAACAAAGCTTGATTAAGCCAGCATAGTCTGTAACTGGAGCTCAGTCCCCGGAGAAAACTTTGTAAAATGGAACACAACATATGCACCAGAATTACCCTACCTGTGAGGTGAGGGAGTGGGTATTGTGACACCAATACTTCAGAGTCATTGAGGGCTGCTTCTGGAGGTGCATTCTTTGGTGTCTGTTGGCAGCTTTCTGAGGATCTGAGAAGAAAAGCTTGCAGGAACAGAGGTGTAGGTACTGGCAGCTGGACGTCTACGGGAGGGTTAAGGGCAAGGCCCCCAAGTCAATCAGCTACGTATTGCTATGGTCCTGGTCTAAAATTAAGTGGCCATGATGGCTAGTTTTAGTTTGGGAAAGATAAGCTAAGCTAGGCATTCTCTTCTAATCATTTCTGATTATTCAGTATCTCTGTGAGGAAGCAATTTGTGCTGAGTGGTGCTTGTTGGATAGTTTTGTCCCAGATTGAGGAGAGTTTAAAATAGACTGTAAACATTTAAAAATATTTCAGAGGTTTTAAATTCAAATCTCATTCTATAATTGAATATGAGGCAGTTTTCTCAGGTGGTTCTTTACAGTGTTAAAAAAAATACTATTTTTATGTAGAGCCGATGGCTGAGAATCATTGGAAGAAAATACAACAACTGTCTCAAAATTCCCACACTTTGAGGGGAATATGTAGGTGGTTGTTTGAGAAGCTAGTCTTTTACATTTCCAAACTGATAACCTGTTTAATTCTGAGACTACTGTAGTGATCATATGTGTATACATTTGTCCAGACTCAGAAAATTGTATACATTAAATATGTGCAGTTGTTTTGTATATTAATTATACTTCAGTAAAGCTGTAAAGAAGAAAAGAATTTAGACATTTTCTTTACTGTAGAGAAAGGTTTTGAGCAAAATTCTTTAGATGGTCATTTCCAGTATGGTGTATTTAATGTTGTTATAATTTGTGAGGTTAGTTTTTTTTCCCGTGTAATTTTTAAATTAAAATATTCCACTGAGTGGAATAAGTAAAGTTAGAAATCGCTGTGTAGTTTTTATGTTTGCTGATTTTCAAACCTATCCCTTTAGCGCCAGGGCAGTGGTGTGGGGGCTTAGAAGGGTGTAGGACGGATCTGATTCGGGAGACCTGGGGTCAGGGACCCAGCACAGTGAGAACGTGAAGGGCAGTGAGAATGTGAAGGGCAATGAGAACTTCGCTTTGGGAACTGAGAATCCAGACATGTGGGTGGAGCCGGAGCTCCAAGGACCATGGGGAGGGGGTAATATAGACTATGTGACTGGACAGACAGAAGTCAGTACCAGGTCTATGCAGCAAAGGTGGAATATATAATGTGTGGAGGTCCGGGTTTGTGTTTGACAGTAGGTAGGATTCCAGCCTCAGAGCTAGGATTCAGTCAGTCTCTTGGCCAAGGCATAGAGTTGGGAGGAAAGTAAAGCAGCTCATAAACCCATTTCTGTAAAGAGCAGTTCTTTGGAGCTGGGTAGGAGACATCATGATGGGAAACCATCCTTAAAGCTGGATGTTGGCTCAGGAGTCTGGCAGAGACCCAATGACCAGGATGGGAGCCCTCAGAAATGTCAGGAAAAGCACAAAGATGAGTGGATGTGGACTCATTTTAGACCTCTCAGCATCCAGAGCTAAGGGTAGAGTTAAGTCTGCCTTTGTGGATTATGTTCCAGCTGAGTGTGGAAGAGAAAGATAGCAGCAGGGGGGCAGACACATCAGTAGATTTGGTTTGAAAATAATTGCTTGAAACTGTTTCCCAAGGATGTTTCATGAATCACTATTTCTGTGAGTTTCTCTCTGAAATGGGAGCTTGAGTCCTACAGTCAATCTGGGAAACACTAGTTCCCTTTTCCCTTTCTTGAAGAATCACGATGGATGTTAACAGGTTAAAAACTCTGAGAATTCCCATAGTAAAGATTTTTCCATCTGGCACCCATTACTGTCCCATGGAACCAAACTTCTGTGTAATGCACATTGGGAGTGGCTGGATAGAGGACCCTCCTGGAGGCAGCTGTCAATAAAGGCGGGAAGTAGCTTTGTGAAGACTTACACGGGTAAAAGCTAGAAACGCTCTTTCAGTTGCATCTTGAAGAAATAGAGAATTTGGTTAAGAGTCTTTTGAGAGAGGAAAACAGAAATGGGTTCAGACTAGCTTCTGAGTATGTCATTAAGATAAAGGCTGTTGAGAGGTGAAAGGGCATCCTTGCTTTATTCATTTGTGAACAGCAATCAGGAAAGAGAAGATACCAGCTTGATTGCATTGGTGTGGCTCTAACTAGGCGATGAACAGGCGTGGAGGAAGGCAGGTGTTTCTGGTGCTCCCGTTTCAGCATTTCATCTCTTGTCCCTAGTGAGAACCAGTCTTCCTATGGACTGGGCTGAACACCTGAAGGAGACAGTAACCAAAATGGAGCCTGTGTTGACGGTGGGAGTTGAGGCAGCTGGAGGCCCAGATCAGAGAGCATTCTCTGTCAGTGGCATTTAGAAGACACAGCTAAGCCTTTAACATTGGATATCACATATTCAGCTGATATTTTCTAGCAGTAACCTAATGTTAACTATTAATATATAGGTTGTTGCTATTCAAATATTATTTAAAGTCCATTTCTTAGAAGCATACAGCTAAGAGAATTGTTTCTGATTCATGGTATCACTGGTGTGCCATGTGAGACATAAATTTTTTGTTTTGACTGAATTTGTTATTTTTTTGGTCTGATGTAAGTTGTATTATTTTGAAGATTCATTCTGCTTCAATTTATGTGCCTTTCATCAAGAAATATAAAAATATGCATCTTCACAATTTCAAATTTGATCAGGAAGCTACCGTACAAGTACATATCGTGAGTTTGTGTATGTATCTATTAACTAGATATTTATATTTAAAGCAATCTCTCCATCTCTCTGTTTATTTACAAAATGAGAGGTTATGTTAAAATTTATTTTGACTAGGGGAAATCTCTCTATTTGTAAAATTTATTTTGACTAGGGTAAAGCTCTCTATTTGTATTTTTATACCATAAAAATGATTTTGCTCTATATTTATACAAGTATTTATAAATGGTCTGTTATATTATTTATATCTTGGCCTGATTTTAATAAAGGCATTTGTAATTGTACATATGTGGACCTTATGTATACCAGATATAGGTTAAGATATGTATTTAAACTCTATTAGGTAATTTTCAGGTTTTATAATGTTAGAAAAGAAGCATCTGATTCACCTAATTTATTTTGATAAACAGCATATTTTGTGCATATTTAAAATTAAATTAACCATTAAATGATTCCAGTGAGAAGCTGCTCCTTTATTTAGTAAGGTTTCAAAAATCTTCATGAGAGAAAAGTAGTTGACTCTTGTGCCAGTATCTGAGCTATAATTTAAGGAAATTGTTCCGTAACTCAGAAGTCATTCCTGCTTTAAACACAGTTCCAAAATACATATTAAAATGACTATCTTTAAGATCTAATGACTAAATGCGACCAAGATTTGCAGGATTTGTAGTGTCTTTTATGTACTTCTCTTCTTTACGTCGTTTCATTTTTCAGTGCAGACAGACAAACTGGACCACTCTATTACAGAATAAGATAAAGGGATCTAGAACCATAAAATGTCTTTAGCTGAGAATTTTAAACCTTTCAGCAAAAGTTAATTAACTACCTCCTACCAACCCTGTGAGTAGTCACAGTAACTATATTAGAATACCGATTTATGGGGAATAAAACTGAATAAACATTTGAAAGAAAAAAAAATCCAGTTCATAGCTTCTCTGGCTGTAAATATTTTCAGATACGTGAAATAGAATCGTACTTATTTAAGGCACTGAATTCCAAGTCTGTGCTGCTCTTTGCATAAAGTGCTTTTATAATAGTTTATATTCAAAAAGTTACATTTTATTAAAAAATGTTGTGGAATCCCTATTACAGGTAAAACGATCTATTTGATAATGTGGAAGCTTTAGCCATCAGCCAGCTCTGCTTTCAAATGGTTTACAGTCTGGAAGCAGAGGGTAGAAGTGGTTTTGAGCAAGGTTGAAACATGGGACAAGGAAAGCACAAGGCAGTATTTTTCTGCACCTAATGTAGATTGGAATGCATTTTTAAGGTTAATGCAATGTATGTCCTGCAAACAGACTGTACCTTCTTTTTTTTTATTCCCCTTTGCTATACAGTAGTTTCTCATTAGTTATTTTGTACATAGTAGTGTGTATATGTCAATCCCAATCTCCCAATCTATCCCAGCCCCCCCTTTGTGTCCTTATGTTTGTTCTCTACGTCTGTGTCTCCATTTCTGCTTTGCAGATAGGTTCATCTGTACCATTTTTCCAGATTCCACATATGTGTGTTAATATATGATATTTGTTTTTCTCTTTCTAATTTATTTCACTCTGTATGACAGACAAATACTGGTTGATTCCACTCGTATGAGGTACCTAGAGTCAAATTCATAGAGTCAGAATGTACGTTGGTCAATGCCAGGGACTGGGGGTGGGGGGCAGAGGGGAGGGGCAATTGGGAGTTAGTGTTTTGTAGGAACAGAGTTTCAGTTTAGGAAGGTGAAAAATTTGGGAGATTCATGATGGGGTGAGAGTTGCACAACAGTGTGAATGTACTTAGTGCCACTGAACTGTACAGTTAAATATGGTTAAAATAGTGTGTTTTATATTATGTGACTTTTACTACAATTTAAAAAAACACATTAAAAAGACAAAAACACAAGGCACAAGGTGGGTTGCGCTGAGGTAGAAAATATCTTCATCAGGCAGTAGGGCATGAAATACGCTTCTTACAGAGTTGGGCAACTGGTGCAGCTCAAACGTCAGACGTGGCAATCTTTGAAAAGGGACAGGTGAAAGCACGGTGTGGAAAAAGGGGAAGCAACAAGAGGGTGCTCAGAGGTTTAAAGAACAAAAGCTAGACGGAGAGCAGAAGGGATTTAGCGATGACGGGAGCAGAGAGACAGAGAGAGACAAAAGGAGAGAAGGAGAGAACGAGAGACAATGATCAGCTGTCATGTGGTTAATATTTTTGCTGAGAGAATGTTAGAATTTTCTGATTTGCATTGTGTTATCTGATTTCCTCACTACTCCCACTTCAAGAAAAGATGTCGTGGGCTTCCCTGGTGGCGCAGTGGTTAAGAATCCGCCTGCCAGTGCAGGGACACGGGTTTGAGCCCTGGCCCGGGAAGATCCCACGTGCCGTGGAGCAACTAAGCCCATGTGCCACAACTGCTGAGCCTGCGCTCTAGAGCCCGCGAGCCACAACTACTGAGCCCACATGCCACAACTACTGAAGGCTGCATGCCACAATTACTGAAGCCTGTGTGCCACAACTACTGAAGCCTGCGTGCCTAGAGCCCTTGCTCCACAGGAGAAGCCACTGCAGTGAGAAGCCTGTGCACAGCAATGAAGAACCAAAGCAGCCAAAAGTAAATAAATAAAAGAAATAAATTAAAAAGAAAAGAAAAAGAAGAGATGTAGTAAAGAAAGATCAGTTCCCTTGCCTTCTGTTGTTGTTGGGTTGGAGGGTGTTTGATTTATGTTTTTTTTTTTTTTTTTTATGATGCTGTCTAGGCTGAGACAGGCCAGGCCTTTAATGAGACACGCTGTGAGTTTGTAAACCCAGAAAGCCAAAGAAGCTTTTGATGAAGTTTTAGGCTGGAAATTAGGTTTTCCTTCAGCCTCCAAAGCCTCCCCATGCTGGAAGAAGTAGGAGGACTTCTGAAATGGGAGGCGGAGAGGATGAAAGTCATTCTTAAGTGGCTCAGGGTTTTTTGCCTGTTCCCCTGGGGAGGGGACCCCAACTGTGGGTCAGTTAATGAAACATTAGAGCACCTGATGGGCGTCTCGTTCTACAGGAGATGGGACAGTCCTGTGGAGAGTACAGTATAGCAGAAACAAGGGGAAAAAAAGAGAGTTCTCATTAGAATATTCCACTGAAACGTAATAGAGGAAGGAAAGTCTCAGAATTGGAAAAAATGCCAGAAAGTTAGTGAAAGTCTCCAATGTCCATCACTTAGGAGTTCTGTGACCTCAAAGACACAGAGAGCTTTCATTATGTGCCAGAATGCCTGATGGTCCAAGAAATCATATAGGACAACATAGAGAGTTATTGAGAATTTGGTGAGGGATAAGGGTAGAATTAAAATGCAAGGGATAGCAGGGTGACAAACATTTACTGTGGACAGGGGTAGGCATGTTTCTCCTCCCCTACTTTAGGACTCCAGGGGTTCAGCTTTGGATTGCGTCAAT
This sequence comes from Physeter macrocephalus, assembly GCF_002837175.3. Classification (NCBI taxonomy): domain Eukaryota; kingdom Metazoa; phylum Chordata; class Mammalia; order Artiodactyla; family Physeteridae; genus Physeter; species Physeter macrocephalus. The sequence goes on along the minus strand of NC_041217.1, from coordinate 8,298,175 downwards.
GGCTATTGACTAAATATAGGAAATAGAGAGAGAAAGAGAGAGAGAGAGGTTCTTGAGCAAATGAGAATAACAGTACCACCTTTTAGAAAGCATGGAGTACAAGAATAGGAACAGTTTTGTTGAGGAATGATGATTTTTGTATATTGAATAGGTTGCTTTTGAAATTCTGGTTGACCTTCAAGGGGGATCTCTTCAGCAAGTAGAATTTGGAAATCAATGAAAAAAATTACAGCTAGAAATTTCATAAATGAGATATTTAGCTAATATAGGGTAAGATCAACACCGCAGGGACTGAAGGACACAAGTAGAGGAGATTTAATGTTAAAACCTTGGGAAGAGCTGCCTTATGAAGGGGGGCGGAGGACGGGCTGCTGCTGAGAAGAGTGGTTTAGAGATGAGAGGAAAGCAGGGTGAGGTCAGTGACCAATAAAGAACAGAATGTGGAGGAATATGGATCAGCCACCAGTGTTACACCCTCTCCCCAAGGGAGATAACTCACGGGAAGCCTATCTAATTGCTGCGTGGAGATCAAAGTTCAGAGTCTTTTGGAGATGTGTTCTGCTCCTTCAGGTCCACATGTTCCGCCTTCCAGTCCAGCCACCTATGAACGCACAACCAAGTTGTCGATCTCCCTCACCCCCATCTGATGGTAGAGCAGAGACAGACTCCCATACTAAAAACTCCCTTTTGGAAGGAAGAGAGTGGAAGACACATAGCATTCACTTATCCATCACAGTGATGAAATTCTACCCGGCAGGTATTATGAGATCCCCCTCTGCTGGCTGGGGAAGGAATCCAATAAGATCATGATTCTGCTTTCTTGAAGTTCAGAAGTTTAGAGGTTAAAGAAATAAAATCTTCATTATTCACAGGTGATGTAGTGGCATGTATAGGAAGTTTGAAAGAATCTATAAAGTCATGGGAATAATAGATGGATTTAGCAAAATTGCTCGAAATTAGATTAATAACATAAAATTAATTCTACTTCCATGTCAGTAAAAAAAATTACAAATGAAAAGGTTTTTTAAAGAGATATCGTTTACAGTAACATAAATAATTCAAATACCTAGAAACAAAACTAATGAAAATGAAGCTACAAAACATGAGAAAAACTGAAGAAGATTTAGGCAGATTGCAAGAAATGCTGTGTTCATAGATTGGAAGACTAAGTATTGTAAATGTGTCAGTTCTCCACGAATTGATCTATAAATTATGCCATCATAGTAAAAATCCCTATAGGACTTGTGTGTGTTTGTGTGAACACTTAATAAGCTAATTTTACAATTGTATGAAAATTCAGAGCACAAGAATAGACAAGGCAATCTTTAAAAGAAGAATGAAGCTGGAGTATTGACCAGGTATTGAAACATTGTAAAGCTATAGTAATTAGGATAGTATAGTATTGTTAAAGGTACGTAAATGAATGTAGCAGAGTAGAAGATTTAGAAAGAGACCCCCAAGAAGGTGGATTTGATTTATGAAAAGATGGCACTAGTGTGTGGTGAGGGAAAGGATGGTCTTCTCAACAAACGGTGTTACATCATCCCAATATCCATGTGAAACAGTATTTTAACCAGACGTGAAAATCAGTTCCAGATAGATTGTGAATCTAAATGTGAAAGGTAAAACAAGAGAGCTGTAAGAAGAAGACATTGGTAAATATCTTCACGATCTTGTCATTAGCAAACATTCTTAACTAGTATGCAAAAAAAAAGACCTATGAAGAAAAAATAAATTGGACTACATTAAAATTTAACACTTATTTTCAACAAAAGACACTTTTAAAAGAGTGTTGCAGGGGGGGAAGCCACAGAGTCGGAGGAGGTATTTGTGACACATATAACTGACAAAGGATTCTTATCCAGAATATATAAAATACTCCTAGAAATCAATAAGAAAAATGCTATAAGCTCAGGAGAAAACTGGGCAAAAATCTTCAACCACTAAAAAAAAAAAAGGATAACCAAATGGCCAACAAATACATGAAAGGGCACACAACTTCGTTAGTCATTAGGTAAGTGCAGATTAAAACGGCATGGAGATAATACTCCACATTCGGTAGAATGGGGAAGAAAGACAGAATATACCAAGTGTTAGCAAGGATGGGGGAGACTCGTCATACACTGTTGTAAATTGCTCTAATCACACTGGAAAACTGTCTGGCACCCTCTCCTACAGCGGAACATACGCATACCCTGTGACCAGTGGTTTTCCTTATAATTGTATACTTAAGAGAAGTGTGTGTGTGTTCACCAAAAGCCAGGCATGATAATGTTTCTAGCAGCAGTGTTCAAACTGGAAATTTCCCAGATGCCTATGAACGCTAAAATGGATCAATCATTTTTAACACATTCATACAATGAAATCTTCAGCGCTGACAATGAACAACTATTGCAGCACACGATCACGTTACTGTATCTCAGAAATGTAATCTTGAGGGTACCAAAAGGTAAATATTATGGGATACCTTTTAATCAAATGCACAAATTGGCAAAATTAATTAGTGGTGTTGGACTTGGGGATACAAGGTACTCTTGAGAGGAAGGAAGTGTGAGAAGGAATGTGGGAGCTGGCAGGGTGGAAGTGCAGAGTGGGTTCTGTTGTGCTGCTGTTTTATCTCATTGATCTGTGCTCTGGTTCTGTGAGTGGGTTTGGTTTGTGACAATCCATTAATCTCTATACTTAGGATGGGTATAATTTTCTCTATTTAGGTTTTACTTCAACAAAAAGTTTTTACGTGATTCCCAGCAAGATAAGTGTAGCAGAAGTAGGAAACTGCACATAGAAAGAAAATCCTGATTACGTTCTAAAATAGTGGGAGGAAACACGTATTCATATCCATGCCTTCATTGCATAATAAAAACAAACACATTGAGTGAATGCGGTTACGAATCTTTCCCTCCCCCTCTGGGATTGTTTAGTAACATTTATATGCAAATATCTGGACACAAAAGCAGGGGTGGGGAGCATTCAAAAATGCGAATTCAAAATTATTTTTGTTTTTTAGGCTAAGGTTGACATATACATTCATTATGGGCTGAATGCGTCCCCCCCCAAATTCATATGTTGAAGCCCTAACCCCCAATTTGATGGTATTGGAGATGGGCTTTTGGGAGATAATTAGGGTTAGATGAGGTCGTGGCAGTGAGGCCCTCGTGAGGGTATTAGCAGCCTCATAAGGAGGGGGGCGGATCTCTCATTCTCTCCCTTCTCTGTGAAGACACAGCAAGAAGGTGGCTATCCACAAGTCAGGAAGAGAGCTCTTGCCAGAATCTGATGACACTGGCTCCCTGATCTCAGAAGTCAGCCTCTAGAACCATGAGAAATGAATATTTATTGTTTGAGCCCCTCCCAGTCCATGGGATTTTGTTACGGCAGCCTGAGCTGACTAGGACACATTTTACTAAAGGCTTTAATGAAAATACTAGTTCATGGACTAGTTTATGTTTAGAAATGGAGGAGTAAAATGTGAACTGAAATTTTCTATGGGCAGTGAATGGAATTAACTGAAAAATTTGCCTCAAATTTACAAACCTTAAGTGGCAGCACTGATTCAATACATTAGCCCTGTGTAGACACAGTCAGTCATTAGATGTTGCCATGTTTCCAAAACCCATAATTGCTAACATTACTTACAGTCAGCCTGTGATGGCATGTTCTAAAAATCCAGAATGATGTTTAGAAAGAGGAAGGCCCAGTTCAACATGTGGGCAGTGTCTTCTATGGAAAAGGCTCAGATTGTTCTTGGATTTCATGTCTGCCTTTGATAACCCTTGAATCACAAGCCTACACAACTCTGTAAGCTCTAATTTTAAAAAATTGTCCTAAATTCAGTGAAAATTACTGTTTAACTTTTTTTGCTTCTCTTACGGCTTGGATTTCTAGCACACTGCAAAAAACTAATTAATTAAATTAATTAATTAAATCAAGCAGCTCCCATTCCCTATTTGCTGTCCTTCTCTAAGGAAATCATCTTTTCTCTCTAGGTGCAAAAGCTACCTTTCTCTTTTTCTTTTAAGAAAGAAACTAGTTCAGTTTCCTCCTCATCTGTAGCTTTGCTATTAAGGAAGCACTGTTTTGTTGGTTACGTCCTCCTGCTGAATCATTTCAATGTGTCTGTGCCTTGGTCAGCTCCCAGACCTGACAGCCTCTTTAGCTCCTGGTGGTGTGCTCTCTTGAACGTGGTTACCGTCAGCTCCCTATTGGGAGTGAAATCACTTTTAGCCCTAAAAGCCTGTCTAGTATATACAGACCCTCCTGCAGGGCTCTGATTTGTCAGAAACTACTTTCATAGCCTGTGGGAGTGTGGCACACACAACAGTTAACACGACCCAAAATGAACCTTCAGGTGGGCTTTCTCTTCCTTGTCTCTTTCCCTCATTTTTTTGCCCCCTTCCCTCCACCTTCCCTCCTTTCATCTCTCCTTTCCCCTTTCCTCCTCCCCCCTTTCCTTCTCTCCCCCTCTTTTTTTCCCTCTCTTTCATCGTAATAACCATAGATATTGATGTGTTCAATAGGTCAATTAATATTAACTTACTATTTGCTATTTTGAGGCAACATAGCCACGGCAAGTCCTGCTGCTTTTTCTCCCCATCATCAATTCACTCTTCTTTTCTACCTCTTTCCTAACAGAGCCCTGATTTTGTTCATGTATTTCCCCGTCTCCACACACTTAGAGGAAGTTTGCTCAGTCCCCACCCCTGAGAGTGGTGGCTGCTTTGGGGCTTATGACAGTCAAGACCGACCCCATTGTCCTTGCAGTTATTTGAGGCATTGGCCAATGAAGCAGTAGTGGAAGGTTGCTGGGAAATTTCTGGGGAAGGCTTTTTCACTGCGGAGAAGTCCGTGTTTGTTTTGAACGGTACTGTGTCTGGAGCTTGGGTTGGATATATTTGTGGGTATATTTGATTTATGGGAGGAAGTAGCCTGAGAACTAAGCGAGCCCACTGAGAAAGGCAGAGTCGAAAGATGACAGTACCTCATCTTGGGTGGCGTCCCTGAGCCCCAGAATTAACCCGTCCTGGAGTCATCACACTTCTGAACTCTGTTAGTAGAAGTAGTAAAGTCCCTTTTTATTTAAACTCCTTTGAGTTGTGTGTCTGTCACCTGATGGGGAAAGCCATCTGGTCCGATAATCCACTGTTCTGGTGTGGACAGTCATGTGCTCTCTTAGGCCTGCACTTCCCTCACCTGTGTTTCCTTAAAGTTTGCTGGAAGGATTAAGTCACAAAGTAATAAACGTGTGTTGAGCCCTTACTGTGCATAGAACTCTGCTGGGACGCCTTATATGTTTGAATATTTCATGGGCCTGCCAAGGCCTAGAACTGTGTCTGGCATCTATTCCATGAAGGAAAGTAGTTTTCCCTTCTTTTTTTTGCCAATTCATTAATGTATTTGGTGCCCTGAAGGGAATAAATGTGTGACGTCTTTGTTTTTAAGAACTAATAATGTAGATAGAAGGAAGCTGGTTTGGAGTTTATTTAGTTTACATGAAATCACAGTGAGTAACATTAGAAAACATATACCTATGATATGATAAGCTAAACTATGATCTGGGGGGGATCAGGAATTAAGGCTGGAAAGCTGGGGACTCAATCTTGGAAGGTCTGGAAAACTAAACCAAGTAGATAGGACCTGTTATAAACTGGGGGACCGCTGGAAGTTCTGGACTCAGGAGATAACATGATAAAAGTATTTAAAGAAGGTAAGTCAGAGTGAAGAGAAAGAATGAAGTTGGGTAAATTGATTAGGAAGCTATTGCAATATCATCTGGATAGAAAGTGATAAGGTCTGGATTATATTTCAGTCAACTCCTATTTGTTCAGGTCTCAAGAAGCAGAAAGCCCCAATTAAAATAATACACTGCATATTTTAGTGTAAGGACTATTCATGTTCCTAATAATTATCTGAGAGACTTCAGGATACTTGAATGACTTCTTGATCACAGGGACAGGTCAACTGATGTTCAGTCCTGCTTTGAAACTATGTTTTAAAAAATAGTCCTATTAATATAAAACTTTTTTTTTTGTTTGTTTGTTTTTGCGGTACGCGGGCCTCTCACTGTTGCGGCCTCTCCCGTTGCGGAGCACAGGCTCCGGACGCGCAGGCTCAGCGGCCATGGCTCACGGGCCCAGCCGCTCCGCGGCATGTGGGATCCTCCCGGACCGG
>NC_041217.1:8274672-8291950 GCF_002837175.3 Physeter macrocephalus | reverse complement strand
GGGCACGAACCCGCGTCCCCTGCATCGGCAGGCGGACTCTCAACCACTGTGCCACCAGGGAAGCCCCTACCTAACTTTTAATCCATTCTGTAAATATTTTTTAAAGGGTCTTTTGCAGGTAACAAGAAGGATAGATATTGCTCTGTCTTTTTGGAGTTTAGAAGGAGGAGAGATTGTTGACCAAGTTACCAAGATATCATCTGGATGTGGATGTTGTAGGTAATGGGGGTGAGGCTTAAGCCAAAACCGAAAGGGGGAGTAGAAGTTTTCAGGTGACAAGGGAAAGAGACTCCCTGGACGGGTAAAACTGTATGTATAAGAGACCAGAGAAAACACAGGCTTTCCAAAAACTGTAAACCTAATTTGGGAGGAAGTTTGTGGGTGAAGAGATAAATGGGTAGAGATGAGGTTGGATAAGTAAGAATTGCTTTTCTTTTATTTGGTAGAAAGATGGTAAGCAGATCTGCCACCAGTACAGATTCCTAAGGCCATTTAACAAAAGGAACCTGAAAAAAAAGCCAGAGTGAATTTCTTTTTTGCCTTTTCATTAGAGTAATTACCTGATTTCCTTTAGGCAAGTGTTGATTTCGGTTGATCCCTGGGCTCAGGAGATGGAACTTTTTGCTCTGCTCTGGTACCTGCTTCCATAGTATAGTCCCTTCCCAGCAGATTGAGAAGCCTCCCACCAAGTCCCAGTTTCCAATAGGAAAGTTATTATTCCCCACGGAAGACACTTGGGAAAGAGAAGCGTTATATTACAAAAAATGGATATACCTTGTCATTTTGAAACATGCTTATGAACCTCAAGAGGCCAAGCAGAAACTCCCCAGAAGAGAACTCCAGAAACAGGAGGCATGAAGACTGGGCTCCTTCTCTCCGCAACATGCTATCTGTGCAGGAGAGCCAAGATTGATATTTTGTTTTAAATACTTTTCTTCCAATGGCTTTCATTTCATCACATGGTTCACTGAGGCCTCCCTAGCTTCACCCAGGGAGATCCTTTAGGACAGGATGTTTGATGGCATCAGAGTGAGTTGGGCTTCATCTCCATACAAATACAACTAAATCTGCTGAGCTCTAGAGTTGACCAGTTTCAGTCTTGCGATAGTGGTTGGAGCTTTGGGTGTACCTGGCGCCAGATGGACTTCAGTAACTGGGAAGATAATGGTGTTGATCCTGAATCAGCAGCACGGTGGCTTGTAAGTCTGGTTTTAGGTTTTCCTGTACACGCTTGACATAGATATAGCATGTTGAGTTGAATAAAAGACCCCAACTTGAGCTCTGGTTGTATGAGTCATTAGCCACATGATCTTACAAAATAGTTTATCGGAGCTTCAGATTCCTTAATTTGAAAATGGAGGCAATTTTTAAAAATTAAATTGCTGCTTATTATAGCACTTAATATATTCTTGCTTATATTCGAAGTGCGTTACAAATATCAACTCATTTGATTCTCATAATTGTGAGATGTATATTATGTTAGCTGCTCTGATGTTAATCATACTGCCTCAGGGATTTTTATGAGGATGGATTGAGATATGTGTTTCAGTCACCCTTCATTTATTGCTTAACCAAAAGTGTGCAACTAGTTGGTGCGAGAGGGGTGACAAGGAGTGTGAACTCTTGCTTCCTGAGACAGTTTGTGATGGTGTCCTGGCCTGCTCCTTCCTACTTATGAGATGAGAAGTCAATTTCTGGAATAGACCCTGGCCTGGGAATCTAGCTTAGTTCTTTAATGAACAAGATTTTAAGGTAGGAGTTTTGGATTAACATATACACACGACTATATATAAAATAGATAATCAACAAGGATCTACTGTATAGCACAGGGAACTCTACTCAGTATTCTGTAATAACCTAAATGGGAAAAGAATCTGAAAAAGAATAGATATATGCATATGGATAACTGAATCACTTTGCTGTCCAACTGAAACTCGTACAACATTGTAAATCAACTATACTCCAATATAAAATAAAATTTTTTAAAAAATTATAAAAACATTTTAAGGTAGGAAGGAAATGGTTTCCTGTCTACACTGGAGAGAGGGATTAGTGTCATTCTGGATGGAATCATGATAGCACATGGATGTACTTGATCCTAGGAGTTGCCTGAATACGCGGTAAACATTCTCAGTCTGACAGTCCCTTCTCTGGGTTGTCTACTAACGTAAACAGAATGAATAAAGAAAAAAAACGTAATTTAGGATAGCTCACAGACAGATGAAATGTCAATTCCTTAAAAAAGATGTGGAAATGGAAAGAAAAAGTGAGGAGGTCTTCGGGTTTCTTCTCTGAATTCGCCAGAAGAGGCTAACACCTGAGAAAAACAATGAAAATATTAGTGATTGAACACAATGAAAATTAATTTCTCACCCACACGGTGGTCTGGTGTGGGATCTCCGGGCAGCTTTCCTCCAAGCAGTGACTCAGAGACTCTGGTTGCTTCCATGTGTGGCTCTCACCCCTCTAGGTCCTTGGAGGAAAGAGAATGGAGGGTTCTAGGTGGAAGCATTTTGTAGGCCACGCCTACCTGTGGTTTCCACCATCGCGCTTGTATTTTATCCACCAGAACTCAGTCGTGTGCCTCCCTTACCTCTAAGGGGAGCCCGGGAAAGGAAACCCAGCTGTGCCAGGAAGGAAGCGAGACATGGTACAGGGGACAACTAATTAGTGTGCCACAGGGAACTAAACTAAATAAGCAGAGATCAAAAGTTTGCTGCTTACCTTCTCTGGCAGACCGTATTTTGTCCCTAATGATTTAAGCCACATTTCCCTCTGAGAGATTAGACATTATCACCAATTCCATTTACTTTGCAGTGTCCGCCACTGTAGAAGGAACATACTTTCCCTCTCCGTTGGCACAGAGCTTGGCAACGCTGCTTGCTTTGACCAATGAGATTCAAATTTTACCACGTTCTGGCAGAAGCTTCAAGAGCCATCGTGTGTTTGGCTCTTTCTTCTTTCTCTGTGCCATAAGAACAGCATGTCTCAAACATAGCCGGCCCTTCACCCTGTGTTTTGGAAAGAGAAAACCTGTAGCCCAGAGCCAAGTGGAGCTGAGCAGAGTTGACAGGAGTTGCTGCAGCTCTGGCGAGCCTACAGCTTCCGTCGTAACAGGAGCGGGAAATCAGTGCCTGTTGTTAAAAGCCACTGACGTCAGCAAAGCTGACTGAAAAAGTCTTTGTCAGGCGTATGTATAATTCCATTATAGGGAAGATCGTTAAAAGTTGGTACAGCGCTGATGAGCGAGAGATACAAACTGAAGTTCTTTATTTCTCAGAGCTGACTCTCATAATCGACAGGAATTCGTATAGTATGATCTAAAGTACGAATCAGGCCCTCCTCTTACTCTCCAAATATTCTATCAAATAGTCATGTTGTTTTCCCATCTGTCTCTTCTAACTGTAACGAAATTTCTAGCAATGAGATCACTAAACAGTTAGAAAATACACATGCTCATGTACAAATGGTCACTCAAAATAAATATATATTACCAGGAGGAAGTGGGAAGGCCCGTGAGACAGTTTTCCATTAACTTCATAGCACACAGTAAATATTGATGTAAAGTTTTTGACACCTTGCAACATTGAAGGCAACGTTTGAAACAAGTGGAACACAAAATCATTCTGTTTTAATAGAGGATGAAGAGTTAGACGTAGAGGGGGATGTGTGGGATTAGCGAAGCTCGGTGGAGCTCTTGAGGACCCCTGGGCAGGGTATAACACAGGGATGGGCCTGGGTGAGGGCACTGTGTAAGTCAGAAGAGTGTGTGAGGGGGTCACAAAAGTATAATACCTTATCCATAGCTAACCCTGTTTACTGTTGTTGGGAGATTTAAAAAGTAGTTCGACCTTATGATAGAACAATGATAAGAGGTGTGTGAAAGTGCAATACCTTCTTTGGCTATTGGTTATGTAAACGGAATCATTACTGAAGATTTGCGTGAGATTTGTCACGATTATTAAATTTATTTAAAATCATAGGCTCCATGCTAGAATGTAAACTGATGTTTTTCTGGCACATCTGCTTATTGAAACAATGTTGGCTAGCGTAGTTCCATGAGTAGGCATCTTAAAGACAATATATTTGGTAGGAATGGATGCTCTTCTGATGTCAGCTGGGCTTTCTGTTGGTCTCTGGGTGATGTACGAAGTACGGTTCTTTTAGTGGTTGCAGATAACAGAAAATTCAACTCGACCTGGCTTAAATAAGAAAGGAAATTTGTTGGTCATATCACTGTCAACCCCAGAGCCAGGTCAGGCTTCAGACATGGTTTAATACAGGATTTGGCTCGGTTTCCCTGTGATCGTCTCTGCCTTTTGTCGCGTGTCTGCTTTACCGTCAGACTGGTCTCCCTCATGCTGGCGGTACGTCTGCCAGCAATAATCAGGGCTGTGTGCTTCCTCATTCATATTTGGGGGAGAAGGCGATTGCTCCCCATACTTAGCTAACAACATTCTTGATCTTTAGTCTGATTGTTCCAACCTGGGCCTGTCACTGTGTCGAGGGGAAACCCACCTTTTTCAATTGGCTTTTGCTCATTTCTTCAGCAAACACCGTGATAAAATGAATGAAATTGTATTCCTTGACTTATGTCATCCACACTACATGGCTGCTACACGACGAGGAAAGGGTTGTTTCTCAAAGAAACATTCTTGGGAAGAGGGCGGAGGGGGTGGGTTCTGGGCCAACAGATGAATGTCCTATACAGTGACACGGGCTCTGTTACCGACTGAAACTTCCAGGCGTGTGGAGGGAAGTGAAACAACTCAGAGCTTCCGTGTCAGATGGATGTGCTTTCTGTCCTTGTTTATGTCACATACTAGCATGTGAACTTCTGGATCCCATGAACCTCAGTTTTCCTCTGTATGTAAAAGAAATAATCTGTATTCTCTTGACTCCTGGACTTCAGTGTTTTCTAGAATCACCATTGACTAATGAACAGTGCAGAAAAATAGACACTGTATTAAATATACTCAGCCATTGTAAGATGCATCCCAACTTCAGAAAATGCGAAGTTTTTGTGTTTTTTTTTTTTTTTTTAAACGAAGATGAGTCTCAGATCTGAGGATATGTTAACACTTGGCATTGAGGTTTGTTCTAAAGATTAGAGAATAGGGCATATGATAGGCAAGAAAATACTTCCTTATTATCTATGTACTTGGGCTTGGTTAGTTGTTTTCATGAAAGGTTATTATCTTGGTTTTAGTCTTAATCTTTTCTCAAACTAGACGTGAGTCTTTGGGCAAGTGCTTCTGTGTTTTCACTTAGAAAATGAGCTCTCTGAATTAGAGAATCTCTGATGTCTCTTGCCCCAATTTTATAGCTGTGTAGGCTGGCAGTGACCCACATTCCTAGAAGTAACATGAAATTTAAGCAGCCTCTGAGCTTTAGGGGGCAAATGGCTGAGTGACTGGGTGAATGGCCTTTTCCTTCTAAATTATGCTCACTGCTGGCCCACAGATCTCTGGAAGCCAAATCACCTCTGTCTGATTTGCAGTATTGCTGGCATCAAGCGACCCACCTTTTAACAAACCAGTGTGGAAAACTTCCAGTGCATCTGTCACTCTGATTTATACTTTAGAGTGTAAGGCTGACCGGAAAGGCCATGGAAATGACTAAATTAATTCCCATTTATTCAATTACAGTGTCTCTTTCAGAAAAGTAGATTTGTTGTTAAAGATTCTGAGTACTCACCCTCTTTCCTGGAAGAGATACATGTTGGCCACAAAACTAGCAAAATGAAAGTACTTAATGCTTTGAAAACATCCATAAATTATCCTCTAAACAATTTTTCTGGAAAAATATAAATCTGTGTGTCAAAGGCTGCTCTAAGGTGTCCACCTCTCCAAAAGTGAAGTGGTTTCAGGGGAAACTTGGGCATTTTTTTCTAATCCTTTCGCCATCCCATTCCTCTTAAAATGAATGGCTATCTTTCTACTAAAAATGAGATAACTCACTTATTTCCCCTTTCTTTTCTCCCCTCCCTCCCTCCCCCGCCTCCTTCCTTCCTCTTTTCTTTCCATAATGAACCCTATTGTCCAACCATGTAAACTTAGAGTAAATTAGGGACTCGGGGAAATGGAATTAATACTGTCGGGCCAATAATCTCTCAATAAGTAAAATCCAGCAGTAATTGATTAAGGATTATATATGATACAGCTTCATAAGTGACCATCCCTGAAGAGTTAATTCTTTTGGAAATGGAGAGGGGAAGAAAATCTTTGCTCAGAGTGACCGCGTCAGGCCCTGTGCTAGGTATTGTCATATACGTTAATGTATTTCGTAACAGTACCATAAGATAGGTAGGATTATCCCTGATTCTGTCCGAAGAAATGAAGTGTCAGATGGGATTATGAAATGTATGGCCAAATAAATCAAAACCCGTAATTATCAATATGCATATTTGGCTACAAAGCTGATTGTCTTTCTTCTTCATGCACTTTGATAATCTGGATTTTCGTCTTACAAAGTTCTGTGTTGATCATTAAAATAACATTTATTGGATATTTACTCTGTGTCAGGCATTATACTTTACATGCATTATTGTGTTGAATTCTGTTGACAGACTCTTCATATTATTATCTTTATTTTGGAGATGAAGAAACAGAACTGGCAAGGATCACATCTTCTATTCACAGTCTCTCCACATTGTAGCCAGAGTGTTTTTTTTAAACCAGAGTGAAAATCTGATCATGTCACTCTCTTGGATAAAACCTTTCAGGGGCTTCCTCTCCCCACAGGCATTGCGTGGCCTGGTCCCCACTGACTTTCCGACCCCGTCCTGCCTTATCGCCAACCCCCCACCCCTTCTGCAGCCGCCCTGTCTCACGCTGGGCTCCTCCCCATCCCCCGTGTACCCTCCTCGCCAGGTTGGCTCATACGCATCCTTCAGTTCTCGTAACGCTGTTACACAAATCTTCTAGATCCAACATGGGATTAGGATCCTCTACCTTTATTTCAGAGCATTATTACCGTCCTTAACAGCGTCTATACTTCTTTGATTTTCTTGGGTTACTGTAAGATTCACGGAGACCAGGTGCTATACTTGTTTTATTATCATCCCCAGGGCCAAGTGCATTTTTGGGCACTTAGTAGGCAGGTAATACTGTGTTGAATGGATGAATGAGTGAATGAGTGAATGAGTGACTAGGACTGAAAATAATTTTCATCTGACTCCACAGCTCTTTTTTTTTTTTTGATGTGGACCATTTTTAAAGTCTTTATTGAATTTGTAACAGTCTTGCTTCTGTTTTATGTTTTCGTTTTTTGGCTGTGAGGCACGTGGGATCTTAGCTTCCCAACCAGGGATCTAACCTGTACCCCCTGCATTGGAGGGCAAAGTCTTAACCACTGGACCGCCAGAGAAGTCTCCACAGCTCTTATCATTAAGACATAACTGATAGAAAAACATCTGTGTAGCAGGATGATATATATAGTAATAAATATATACTTTTTCTTTTCCTAAATCTGTGATTCTCCTCCATTTGAGCAACAAGGATTAAGGCCATCGATGTCCCAGTTGCGTGGAGGGGAAGGTTCTTTGGAGAAACTACAGAACTTGATGTTACTACATCGCCTGTTCACTTCTAAAGCCTACGACCAGGTGTAAGAAAAGAAATATGTGGGAAGAAGGAGATAGCTAAGTGAGATAAGAGGAGAGCCTCTAAATTAATGGTGAAGTGAGGAAAGCTTGGCTACCAAATAAGCGAGTTGGATGCTAATATGAGTTGCTCTAGATTTACCTCCATACCCTTGGGAGAAGGTGATTACCCTCTTCAGGTCATGGGGATTGAGAAGAGGAGCGTGTTAACTTACATGATGCATGGTTGCCTAGGAAACTGTGAGTATGGCAGAAGACGACTTGTGCCATTGCAGGTGGAGAGGGCGGACGGAGTAGAGAGGATTGCGTGGAGTAACTAGGCAGATGGGCCTGGCTGCAGCCTTAGAGAGAACACCCCATTGCGGGAAATAGAGCACATAAATATTTTTCCACATGGCTCAGGTAGGCAGGGGTCTGATGCTGAGAGCTGATGGTCTGAAGAAGGCTCACAGGCCCAGATGGAAGGGATGGTGCGGGCTGGAGCCTGAGAGAGGACAGAGCAGCCTCGGTGGCCTCCCGCACGGCCCCGAATGGCCCGCGTGGAGATGAGCACAGCACGGATGCGTGATGGTATGATCACACATCTCAGGGCTGACAGGCCAGGACACAGCGAAACTCAGATGTGGACCCACCCCACTGACGGCTCACCACTCCGGGAAGGACGGGACAAGGAAGATCTCAAGCTTGGCTGAGCGTAAACCTTAGGTAATAAAGCAGCCAGGTTTATCTGGATGAGACTAGAGAAAGTTTCCTTTTCTCCGCGGAATTGAAGGCTGAGGCAGAAATTAAGTTCAATTATAAGAAAAAAGAAATATGTGTATAATTCTGTTCACCTCAGTTTGTGAGGAATTGTACCTCCTGAAACTCTGTTGTACTCTTCTTTTTCAACTATATTTTACAATAATTAAATGGCCACGCATTTTAGGTTCTGTGAAATCAATATGGCTAAACACACTCTGCCCTTCTCCAAACCCCAAAGGAAATATCCTTTGCCTTTGGTTCCCAGAATCAGTAAATCCTCTGGTGGTGAGTGCTTTCCTCCATTATGCCAATAAGACAATGGGAACTGCATAATTCATGTGAAGTGCGATATTCAGCCCCCAAAAGTAAATTGCCCAAAGAGAAGGAGAAACACTGCTTTTTATTATTTTTTCCATATAACCTGGTATTATTGCATTGAAGATAAACTGCCTCAAATTCCAATTTACCAAGCCAGAATACTCTAATAAAAGCAAGCTCTGTCAGGTGGCCAGATTTAGTCTTTTCATTACTTTGAATCACTGGCAAATACAAAAATTTTCTAATATAGTAATATTTTCATTTCACATTCTGTACCAAACTGGAGAAAAGTACAAGACCTCTAGATCCAGCTTTGTCATTTGGAATGTTGTCCATTTGTTGTTTATCAGTGTTAGTTTTGTTTTGTTTTTGTTTTTTTTTAAATGTTTCCTTAAAACATAAATGACCTAAGAGCATAGGCTGGATTTCTGATATTTTGTTGGTGTTTGAACATCTCTACTTCTTTAAGGAATAAGATGTTTTCTGAGGTTGTTTTGGAAAATAGGCACATTATTCTTCATGTCAGTGAATAATTGCTTGATTTTGTTTCATTTAACTATCAACTTTGTATAAGAAGTGCATATTATTAAAATAAAATAATTCTGTCATGTTTTTCCTCCTTCCGCATGAAGAGTTAACCTCATTTGCACTTTAGGATGATTTAGGATTATTTCTTGTGTTGTTCTGCTTTCCAGGAGGGAGAGGGATTATATAAAGTAGTTTTAGTCAACACTAGAGCATTTGTTCTTTATTTTATTTTAGTACAGATAGGGTAGGCTTTCCCCTCCAACCAGCAATGAGGAAACATTGTTACCATTAATAAATAATAAAGGAACTTTGAGTTCAAAATCTAGTAAATATTCTTTAAACAGTGCCACCTTTGAGCCTGAGTTATTTTTTCTGAGAGTCTCAATCGATCAAGTTAACGGGATAATTTCCAAATAGTTATTGTGCAGACGCACTGCCAGATTGGAGACCTTGGCTCTTAAAGATTGATCCAGATTTTTATTTCATGTAAATAACTGAGGAGACCCACTGCAGTGAGATCAAACTACTCACACTGTTACGTTTTGTCTGGTTTTGGCCCCTGATGAAAGAGATCCGTAGTCAAGATCAACTGAGATACACTTAGAGGATTTTTTAAAATGTTTCGTTATGGTTGGTAGAAAATATTTATTTTCTGTTTAAAAATGCTTGATTAAAGCAATTAGATAGAATAAATACTAATTCTAATATCTCCTTTATTTAGTTTGGTAATTACTACATTGGTTAAGATGGATTTTATAAGCAGTACAAGGTGTAAGGGAGTAGCATCTTTTGTGAGATTATAAACTGATGTCGGTTAAAGCTGAAAGTTAGATATCATCGAAATTATCTCTGAAAATCCTTTATATCTCAAACTTCCATCAGTCTAGACATGTTTCCTGTGTTCCAGTTTCACATGGCCTTTGCCTGCATGTCCACTTAGAAATATAACAGACGACTCAATCTTAAATATGTCTCAAACTAACCCCTGATTCCCCCTCCCCAGATCTGATCCACCCGAGCCTTCCCAAAGTGAGTGACGGCAACTTCGTTTCTTTTTCTCAGTTGCTCAGATCAAAAAGCTTGGTCATCCTTGATTATTGTATTTCTCTCAGGCTTCATTTACTTCATATAATTAGTTACAGGATCTTGGTGGCTGAATCTTCAGAATAGCCCCAGAATCTGAGCTCTCTCCTGCACCTGCACTGTAACCACCTGGTGGCATCATCTCTCATCGGAGTTACTGCAACAGTCTAGTGGTTTTCCTGCTGTCACTCATTCATCCTTTCACTCTATTCTCAACATTGTAGTTGGAGTGATCCTTTTAAAACAAGTGAGGTCATGTCATTCCTGTGTCTCCCTGATTCACTCAAAACAGCTTTACAATGAGCTATGAGATCCTTCATGACTTAGAAAGTTAGAGGGGTAGCAATGGGGGAAAAGAAGGAGGCCTTCCGGGACATCAGCTCCTGAGAAATATGGGATGTGAGAAAGGAAACAGTTATCAATAAGGAGAGAGGGAGATGCAGGGGCGAACCAGGCTTCAGCTAGGGCAAGAACTTGAAAGAACCTGGACACGTGTCCTGCCATGGTGTAGCAACTCATGTCATTGTGACGGCGTGTCACCCCTGAAAGAAGGTGCTGCCGCTTCTGTTCAAATGAAAAACTTTAATTGGGCTTGAATTCAACCGTGGGAGGATTCATGGTTTATTCTGGTATGTTGACCGTAGATCATGGAGTAAGCCAGAGGGTTAAAATTCTTTAGAGGTGACAACTCACTCCATTGGAAGTCCACACAGAGCGTGACATTTCACCAAGTAATGGTCTTCTATTCAGGTTGTAGAAGATATCTTTAGGAGCCGTATAAAGCCTATTTAATTTCTGTCTCTTCTATCATCCACATATTCAACTAGACCACCATGCAGGGCATATGCCTGCATTATACAAAATCACTTTACAATCTCAGAATTTTGGAAGATGCCACCTTACTGGTTGATGCCATTAGTTCAAAGGGATATTTTCATACTGAGACTTCTGAGGGAAAACACATTCAAGAAATGTTTACAAATAAAATTATATTCTAGCTGTAAGTAGGCTAAATAGACTACAGTGAACACGTACGTTAGTACATTGATACGTTGGAAAAGTGGTCTTTTTCTTTCTTTCCATGTTCAAATGATTTTGTACGCTAAAGAAAAATTTCTTCTTTCCTTTTCATTTTCTCATCAGAAACCTGTTTTGTATGGAAACTAATCAGCCTATGAATTTTCCATAAAGTATGGCACCAGGTTATTTAAAAATTTACTGAATCCTTAATGTCCACTAGCCACAGGTCATTTTACATTAAAATCAGTTAAATGTTTTGATTAATAATGATCCAGTGTACTTTACAAATTGCACGTTGGCGTTTCATGTATACCAGTAAACCAAAAAAAAATATTCGATACTTGTACTCTCAGTGGCTAGTCTAAGTCACTATACAGGAAAAGTTTGTTGGTATGTTGTTTCATATATGCACATAATGACTGTTTGTATAACAGTTATATATCTGTGTATATATATGCATACATAAATATATAACTGTTTATGGTGAACTGAGGTGGTTTTAAAATCTGAAATATATTAATCTCAAAACTTCTTTGAGAAAAATTTTCTTTGGTCTTAAGTGTCTAAAAATTATATATTATAATAAAATTATATTTAATGAACCAGGCACTTATAAACATAGATATCCAATTTTACAAATGTATTTCAGAAAGTAAAATCATATTTTTAGGGTAATTTTTCTGCTATGAAAAATAGCCCAAGCAGTGAGCAAAGTAATGAATGAGTAATGAAAGGCTCTGGAATGACTTTTTTGGGTCTTTAAGGCAGAGATTGATGATAAAATAATTAGATCAGTGGTTCTAAGTGTCCCGGTAAACACAAACTACTCACAGTACAGCATGTACTTTAAGCTGTTGGCAATGACATTGAGAGATTTGTAGTGATACGGCCAGGCTCTGCCATTATCAGATGCTGGGTGTGGGTTAGATTGGCTGGGCTTAGAGGTGCAGCATCTGAAACTCTTGGCTCATATAGTGACTAAATTGGAACCTTGGTCCTCTTAACATAATATTCTAATCATAGATAATTTCATAATCAGCAAAATGTGTGTTTTATTTTATATATATATATATATATTTTTTTTTTCCAAATAATATACCTGTTTCTGTGTTTGGAATTGTGGTACCCAGTTAGCTAGAGATGAAATTATCATACTAATTGCTCTAAGTAAAATCAATTCATCTCCAGCTTTTTTTTTTTTTTTTTTTTTTTTTTTTTGCGGTACGCGGGCCTCTCACCGTTGCGGCCTCTCCCGTCGCGGAGCACGGGCTCCGGACGCGCAGGCTCAGCGGCCACGGCTCACGGGCCCGGCCGCTCCGCGGCACGTGGGATCCTCCCGGACTGGGGCGCGAACCCGCGTCCCCTGCACCGGCAGGCGGACTCTCAACCACTGCGCCACCAGGGAAGCCCCATCTCCAGCTTTTTAATTATGGGTCATGAAACGCATGTTGAATCCCTCCTCTGGTCTTATAAAGCCATCACTAACTTATCGATGCAGTGATGCTGAGTTGTTTAAAGTGTCCAGTCTCTCAACATGTCCCCGCCCACCGGAGTGAGGTGCGGCTATTTGACTCATTTTGGCCATTAGACTGTAGACGGAAGTGATGTCTATCATTTAGCTGCCAAAGCTGAGAAGAGCAGCGCCCAGACCATCACTCATCTCTCTCTCGGTGCAGGTCAGAGGAGATGTCTAATCTAGGTGGTGCAGCTAAGGCTTGCTAGAATCTATCAGCCTGGGTCCTATCTCATCTGACCCTTTCCACCTGTGCTCGGATATTAGGATCTGTCCTGGCTAAAGTAAATCCAATTTACAATAAAAATAAATGCTGGTAAGTGTTAACTTGTGAAAATACGTATTTATATTCAAAATTACTTTGGAAACTTAGATCACCAGTCCATAGGGATCAGTTTATGCAAAGGCATGGAGCCCTGAAGTGGCCTGAGTGCTGGGGAACTGCCCCTCCACTGGGCTGCCAAGAGCACGCATGCTTTGAGGAAAGGTGAGGTGGTAGCAAGGTCACAAGGGTGACCCCACATCCTGCTGCACTTAGAGCTTTGGACCCTGTCATGTAATAGTTGGGAAGTCACTGAGAGGTATTAACGTGAGTTAATGGTTACTTGGCTGGACTGTGGATGTTTATATTTGCAACAAAGTCAAGAGAACTTACATCATCCAAACTCTTACTTAAAAGGAACTAGGTAAGGCCCTCAAAATGTTAATCACTCATATGTCATGATCATGGTCCATAAGTACTATTCAGCCAGCTTTCTACATTAACTCTGACCCCTAAGTGTAATAGCTAATGATTCCTTAGGGTACAAGGTCATATGTCCACATAACTACTCCTTTAAAAGCAATAGTTCTCAACCTGGACTGGACATGAGAAATGCCCAGAGGGGATAAAACATCCAGGGTGCCCCAGCCCCATCCAGGACTAATTAAATCAATCTCTGAGGGAGGATCTAGATACTTGTATTTTTTTTTTATTAATTATTTTTTAAATTATTGGAGTATGGTTGCTTTACAATGTTGTGCTAGCCTCCACTGCACAACAAGATGAATCAGGCATACACATATAGATATCCCCTCCCTTTTGGACTTCCCTCCCATTTAGGTTACCACAGTACATTAGGTAGATTTCGCTGTGCTACGCAGTATGTTCCCATCAGTTGTTAGACACTTGTATTTTGTAAAGATACAGATACAAAAATCTGTATCTTTGGTCTACATAAAAATTTGCTTTATTTCCATGTTAGTAATAACTTCTTACTGGTTTATGGGATACGTAACACATTGTCATTTCAAATGACCGTTGCCTTGTATGATTTAACTGTCTTTTTACTATGAGTGTTATTTGAAAAGAAGAATGTGATACCTCTGGGGAAATTTTAGTTCCCCTAAATGTTTCAAGGGCTGGATTAGCATTTTGCCAGGTTTTGATCCATTAATTTATTTCCTCAAGGCCTTAGCTAGACAAGAAAAGTACCATGTGGGAGCTGACATTCAGATAAAATCACTACATGTGTTTGTTTGAAGGTAATTATTGAAGTAAACACAGTTGACATTATTCTAGTGTGCCAGATACAGGATATATGTATGTACAAATGTGTGTGTCTTGGGAACAGCAGTGTGTCCTTGGTGTATTAAAAAGTTTGTAAAGAAAAATACTTGATATTTATATACTGGAAGAAGAATTTTTAAAAAGCGTTTACATCTTTTTGAAGTTCTTGCAAAGCCTGGATTTGTAGGCACAAGTGAATTCCATCAGTTTCTCTTAAAGAACAACTGACTTCCTGTTTATATTGGGGAAGATAAGGGTGAGATAAATTCACTACAGATATACATATGAATATGTATTTATATCTGTGTACTAGCCTGTCAGGCTGTGCACATGATAATAAATTTTCTGCAGTAATCAATTTCATGAACTACTTGCTGTGATAATTATTTATTTCTTTTTAAAAACATTTATTTATTTATTTATTTATTTATTTTTGTGGTACACGGGCCTCTCACTTTTGTGGCCTCTCGCGCTGCGGAGCACAGGCTCCGGACGCGCAGGCTCAGCGGCCATGGCTCACGGGCCCCGCTCCGCGGCATGTGGGATCCTCCCGGACCGGGGCACGAACCCGTGTCCCCTGCATCGGCAGGCGGATTCTCAACCACGGCGCCACCAGGGAAGCCCCTAATTTTTTATTTCTAAACAGTCCCTAAACAGGGAGTATTTTCAGTGATTAAACCATGGGCTTTGCTGCCAGACAGGTTGGGTTTGAATCCAAGTTGTACCACTCACTAGTTGGATGATTTGGGGAAATTTACTAAATATCCTTGTTTCTCAGTTCCTTCATCCATAAAGTTGAGGATGACCGTCATGGTATTTACTTTACAGGATTATCGTGAGGCATAAATGATGTAATATATTTAAAGCGCTTAGAAGAGGGCCCAGCACATAGTTAATGCTAAAAAATATTTGCTGTTGTTCTGAAACCATCTAAAATACAGGACAAAACGTCATGTCCTGAATGTACATAAACAGCTTTTAGCTAAAAGACATTAAGTGAGGAAACCACATAGAGACAGAGAGAAGGCATCGCTTACTGCTGTCCTCAGAATGCATTTGCTCTATGTGCACGTTGATCCTGGAGCTTCACACAGCTGTACGATTTTTGCGTCACGGTTTTCGCGCCGTTGGAAACTTCACTGAATATTCCCTTCTGTCTGCTCCGTGGAGCAGTTGCTCCCCTGCTCTGTCAGTTTCTCAACTACTGCTGCTGTGCCCTGTCGTTGTCTCCAGCTGAGAATTAATGGCATTGTCTGTTGACCCTGGTTGTATTATCTCCTTATTCTTTACTGGGGTTACATGTCTGTTTCCCCCACCACCGATACTGCAGGGAGAGTAGAGGGTGTGCTTGTTCATTTCACCAGAGGAACATATTCTTTTCATTCTTCATGGTCTCCAAGTACTGAGGTCTTGACTGTGTGATCCTGCAGATTTATCTACATAGATAGTGGACGGAAAGAAAAAGGTATCTGCTATATATCTGCTTTCTCTTGCCTTTCCCTAAAAATATACCCCTTTTCAAAATGTACATGCCTCATTCTCTTCAGGGACAATCTGGTGACTAAGTATACAAAGAGAAGGTGCCTTGAAATAAGACCTTAGATACCCAAAATCACAATTCAGTGAAATGAACCTCTAACAAAACTCTGGATACCACGGCAGATGGATGAAGTCATCTGAGGCTAAGAAATGTAAGGTACCATTGTCAAGCTCTCCTGGTCACCTCTACTAAAACTCTGCCACTTCAGGGAAGAAGACTGTTTTGCTTTAAGGTTTTGTTCACATTTTAGAACATCTAAGGTAATGAGCAGAACTTTAAAATTATGTTTTTTGAAATTATTAAAAAATATATTTATTAGAAATTAAACTAACAAAAGAAGAGGCACAATGTGCCAGTGGGGATAGTTCTGTAAAACAATCCAACTGGGAGATTAGGTTTTTTCTTTTTCTTGTTTTATCATAGCCATTTCACGTGCCATCAGATGTAAAGAGTCATCCACTAATCTTGTCATTTGATACTGAGAATTAGGGTAATGCCGGCAGCTTTAACAGTATTATAAATAGGCCACCTTTCTGCTAATGGATATTTTATATCAGCATTGCATTTAGAATTTTAGTCAATTAGAGCTTCTTTTGTTACTTGCTCATAGAAAATAAAAGGAACATAGCAAATATGAGATTAATTATGGCTAACCCAAGGTTGTTTCATTCAAATTCAATGAGAATTTCTTCTGATATAGAAGTAGTACAGCAAGTTAAGGCAGTCCCTCAATGAGACGCTTTAAAAACAGCCTAGTAAAGAGAAATCACAGTTGTTTTTAGCTAGAAAATTCTGTCATTTAAAATTTTTTTTTAGTTCTCTGGTTTAAAAAAGGAATGTCAAATGGGGGCATGAAAAAAATGCTGATGCCATGGCATCTAAAAGCTGATATTTTAATTTCGCTTGTTTCATCAGTATCTTATAATCAATTTCCATGAACATTCTCACAAGAATAGAGTCCTCAGATTATTTGTCATTTTATTATACAATTACTAATCACATTTTAAAAACTTCATAAATCCCAGTGCAGAAAAGGTTTGCCTGTTTATCAGTTGCATATGGATGCTTGAAGGGCTGCAGAATGGTTCAAGATCCATGACATTTTTTGCTACCACCTCTCTTTGCTTATTACATTTCATTACTGTCAGCAAATAGAAGGGGATTATGAAACAAGTAATAGATCATCTCTGTGTGCCTCTCACGTTTCTTCATGCTTTGAGAAGTGCTGAATGCCTTTGTTCTGGACTATCTTTTTTTTTTTTTTTTTTTTTTTTTCGGTATGCCGGGCCTCTCACTGCTGTGGCCTCTCCCGTTGCGGAGCACAGGCTCCGGACGCGCAGGCTCAGCGGCCACGGCTCACGGGCCCAGCTGCTCCGCGGCATG
>NC_041217.1:8247255-8274453 GCF_002837175.3 Physeter macrocephalus | reverse complement strand
CAGCGGCCGCGGCTCACGGGCCCAGCTTCGGCGCGGCATGCGGGATCCTCCCGGACCGGGGCGCGAACCCGCGTCCCCTGCATCGGCAGGCGGACTGTCAACCACTGCGCCACCAGGGAAGCCCTGGACTATCTTTTTAGTATTTGTATAGTTAACCACCTTGGAAATGTTTCCCTTTGGAATAAGAGGCAGGTGTGATCACTGTCTAGTAGAATAAGAAAACGAAGCAAAGGATAGGCATTCTTATCGCCCATTATGAGTGGTTCACTAACCTCAGTGTCCTGGAAACTACCCATCACATGTGCAGATGTCACCTGTGCCCCTTTGTATTGCTGTGTGGGAATGTGAACTTGGGGAACCAGTGCAAATGCTGACCTTTGTCTCTGATCAGCTGTTGCAGTGATCAGCTGTCCTTTGTCTCTGACCCAGGAGTCTCATATCCTACCAGCAGCCCTGGCACTATGGCAGGCCTACTCGTTAGCTTGGAAGTAGAATAAAACCGCAGACCCTTCACAGGTCCTGACCATTCGAAACCCTCTGCTTGGCTCTTCTAATATTATTCAGTTAATGTTATTATTTTAGATCTCTCCTTCATATTCCTTAGTTTAGGATTTGGGTTTTGCCAGCAATGTCCACTGAGCCTCATTTATTCATCTGCAGAATGAGGACATTTATAGCTATCTTATGGCCTATTTGGAGAATTGAATGAAATAATATATGTAAGAAAACATTTTGTAAAGCAGTGTACCGCTTCTGGTCATTTCAGTTATTCATTCTGTACCTGACATTGAGTTTTCTGTTGTAATGTGCTAGTGATCATTAAGATAAAAATAATTATAATAATCTGTCATCAAGAGACTCTAAAGCATCCTTGTGAAGTTAGAAAATAGGGGCAGAACTTTTTGTCTTTTTGTTTCAATTGGAAAATGAAGACAAAGAAATAAACTAATTTTTTTCCCATAGTTTCACTGGTTTTAGGACTCAGATACTTTAGGAAGCAGTCACAATTAATGCATGGAAATACATGGATGTCTGTATCCATGGAGCATTATTTCCAGAATCTCCTTTTCATAAATTTGGTCACTGAATTATAGCTCTTAAAATTTTTCTGTAAACAACAACAACAAAACTAATATTGCTGGACACGTTTACATAGGAATATCTTCTTTCTGACATCTTCACAGAGTACTAAATTTAAAATAACTGTAAATATTGAAAATAGCAAACTGGACTGGATGGATATATATTATAGTCCATAATCTAGTGTCAAAAGTAGACTAAAACCCAGTTAACTAACACCCCTATGGAGTTCAGTCTTACCTAACCTTACCTCTGTCACGGTGTGCTGTCTATTTTCAAAGGTTTAGGGATGGGTGATGGAAGATAGGACAGTGGGTCCTGACAGAAAGCCGAAGTCTAGGACTCTAGTTCATGTGACTTTCTCCATGGACTCATTTCTCATGAATCCATTCATGCTGGGTTTATTTTCTGTAAGCAGTTCCTAACCATGGACATCCTGTTAATAGATAAGATCCCTCCTCATAGCAAATAACATTCTCTTATCTGCTCCAAGGGCCAGTTAGCCTCTCGACAAAGAGATTAGATCAGGTCACTTGCTTTCTCCCTCAGGGACTTCTAATGGTAAACGCAGTGCACCGTCTCAAACCAGGTGCGTTAACTCTTTTCTCTCGGAATACTAAAAAAGAAAAATGAAAAAGTCACTTTTGGGCAACTTAAACATTATATTTGGAACTCATCCTGATGTTGTAGTTGAAACTTCGGTAAACATTTTCTATGTGTTAGCTCATTTCATCATGGAAGTTACCCGGCACGACTGGGGGTACTCTTCACCGTTTACAAATGAGGAAATTGAACTTTAAAGGAAGTAAATTTTTTTCCCAAATTCACGAAGGTATAACTGTCAGAATCAAGAGTTGAATCCAGAGCTCTCCTAACATACAGTGCAAGCACTTTCCGTGTATCACACCGATTCTTCTCAAACCGCAGTAACTTTGCCTCAAGGATGTGTTACCTGTGTATTGATCTTCTGTGGTCTGTCTTGGGGTGGTTTGGTTTCTCCCAACACAGTGATTGCCTTGGCAGAAACCTTCAACTGGTTTGGGGGAGCAGGTGCTGAACCTCTGCAGTTTACCGCAGAGAACTTTTTTGGTTGACTCTGGAACGTGCTGACAGTGAGTCTACCATTAAAGAATACTTTCAGTTCTGTCCACACACCTTATTTCACATACCTTTGCACTCACTTGAACTAACTAAAATGGCAGTTACCAAAATGGGGAACTTTCAGATCCTTACAATCAAGAGGATGGAGAAGAGGATGACTCAGGAGAGTACGCAGAGAACAATAGAACGCCACGAGTGTATTTGGACTAAGAGCCACATTCACGTAGCAGACTGAGGTAGAATGAGATTCTCTTGGGCCCCAAGTGCCTTCCTTGGGTGGATGTTAAGGGCCTCTTTGTCTTCAAGAATGCCTCTGTGCTTATTTTCCCTTTTTTCTCTCACCCAAGCGCGCGCGCGCGCACACACGCGCGCGCGCACACACACACGCGCGCACACACACACACGCGCACACACACACACACACACACACACACACAACCTTTTACTGGTTTTGTATTATGTGTTGGGCACTTCAGCTATTATATCTTCTACAGCTGCATCTTTCCAGAAGCTGTGGGCCTCTCTTTTCTCTACCTTTTTTGAGGGTGGCAAAATAGTTTAGACGGAAGGTGGTAGGTGTGTGTGTCTTCGTGTAAAATCTGTATGTAAGGGGCTGTGGGTGGAGGATATACAGCAGTTTACAAACTTTGAAAATCTGTGTTCTAGTTGTTAAAGTATTTGAGGGTTCTTAAAAATAGGTACTTATTTTGCCAGTGGGTTAGAAGTGGTCCTACATAGCATACTAGGAATTTATTGTTCAATTTTCTTTTTGTGAATCACATATAATAAATCACTTATGAAAGGTAAATAATATGTTTATAAACACATTTATATACTTAGTAGGTGCTTTATAGTGTATTCCCCACACATTATATGTAATTGATGAACAAAGTTGTTTATTGTTTAAAATGAATGTTATTTCTTGTTATAGCATTGCCCATTTAACAGTAATTAATACAAAGCAAATAGAGTTAATCAGATGGCAGAAATAGGATGTCCTAAAACCAAGAATTATAAGTTATCCTGCTTCTTGTTTATGTATTATTGGTTGTTCAACAGTAAGTTCCACAATTTATTTGTAGAAAGATTCAGCCTTTGAATATTGTTACCCAAGGGGTTGAGATAAACAGCTTTGAGTCATTCACCTGCGCTTCTTAATCTTCTGGAAAGTCACACGGGGAAAAGTAACAGGAATTTTATGGTAGGTAGGCATTTTCTTGTTGAGAATTGACAAGAGAAGAGCCCTGGCTCGGCCGCCATGAGTCATCGTGATGGGTACACTGGTGGGTGCCTTTGGGTAAATCGTTTAATGTCTCAGAGCTTAGTGTTCTTAATTGGGAAACGTGT
Organism: Physeter macrocephalus; assembly: GCF_002837175.3. Lineage (NCBI taxonomy): Eukaryota > Metazoa > Chordata > Mammalia > Artiodactyla > Physeteridae > Physeter > Physeter macrocephalus. Next base: position 8,270,925 of record NC_041217.1, on the reverse strand, counting down.
TCCTTTCTCTGAAGCGCTCACTTTGTTGGGCCTCATGGAGGAATGAATAAGGTGATGCCTGGAGTGCTGTTCCCCAGCACTTCCCACGCCGGATCCTTTGCACCCATCTAATCTCAGCTGAAAGGCAACTTGTTAGAAAGGCTTGCCCCTCCTGTTCTCCACTGCCCTGCATCTCACCGGATCTTCCCCAGTCATGGGCTCTCAGGACTTATTACTTTTTCGCAGCACTTATTATTATCTGAAATTAGCTTGCTTGTATATTTGTCTACTTGTTTATTTCCTTTTGCTCCCATAAAATGTAAATTTCATAAGGTGGAGGAACTTTATGTTTCCTTCTTTCGCCCCTAGGACAGTAGCTAAGACAATGTCTGGCACATTGTAAGCATTGAGCAAATGTATAGAGGCAGAAAATGGACATGAAAAAGGTAAAAAGTGTAAAGCACATGCACGTTGGCTACTTTGATTTCATATTAAAGGCACTTCTGTTTTATTCAGATGTGTGTATTGTTAGAGCAGTTTTTCCCCTAGAGGCTTTGCGGGTGTCAGAGGTTTGTTTTTCTCTTTTTTTCTTTTTAAAAAGGATCTATGGAGAGTATTGGCTGAGTGAACTATGGTGAAGATACAATAAGCGTAGCTATTAATGCAGGAGCCAAGGATGCAGTTCGTGAAAGGAAATAACATAGGAATGACCCTGTTTTGACCAGGGCCTGGTATGGAAATCGTCTAATTACTAATGGGACTGAACGGGAGGAGATGAAGAGATAAAGCTCTGGTCAAAGAGACTTCATCTCTCAGGTTGTAATGAGAAACCTTGAATATCCAGTTGTACCGGCTGTGACTTAAACCAATTAAAGGTGGTCTTTCATGGATGCCAGCTATTTTTGTGAAAGCTCAAGTTTACCTGAGGAAACTTTACTGTTAATAAGTTTATTCAGTACAACACATGGGGAATATCATTTTGATGGGAGAGATAATCCTCAGCAATTTAACCAGCTAAAAATAGAAATGCCTCAATTCCTGGATCAAAATGTGCATACACTAAAGGACAGAGGAAAATAATCTTTTTGCTTTGCTTTGAAAGGCTGCTTGGTTGACTGCCTGGGCCAGCGGAGCAGTAGATCCTCTTGGCTGATAATGTCAGCTCTAGAATTAAAGTAACCAGGTCCCAATCAGGGCCAATCATTAACTCTATGGTTTGATTCTATAAGCCGCTGTTTCCTCAACTATAAGATGAAGAGAGTGATGACAACCCCTTGTAGGGTTGTTTTGAGCGTTAAGTGAGCATTAAGTGGATATATATACATCCATACTAAAAGCAGTATCTGACACATGGGAAGTACATCACAATGGTTAGCTGTTATTGTAGTCTTCTTCTCTTATGTGTCACCCAAAAAGGGAAATAGAGATCTAACTGCTTCTTCGGTGGCTCTGTGGTTTTGCAGCTCTAGTTCTTTGAAGTAAATTGTACCTCCTGTTGTTTCGGAGCTCTGGAGGAGTAGGAATTATCCTAGGTCTTTGATACAGTGGGTAATAAATCAAGTGAAGGGAGAGTCACAGCGGAAGGTCGCAGGGGTTACTGCAGTTGTCCTGTGAGCCTATAGCTTTCCATGGAGATTATTAAATATTGCTAGTTTCCTGTGCTGCTTTTTCAGAAGAAAACTAGTGTTTTTGAAATACATTCTTTTCACGAAAGACTCACATTAAAAAAATCTTATCTTTTGGGACATTCATATGAACAGAATATGAGAAAAGTAATTTATGTCTCTTGGTTCTTAAAGGCTTCTGTTTTTATTGGAAATAGAGCTTATTTTTTTACTTCAAAGTATTAGCAGTATCATTTTTATATAAGGAATTGGAAATGGCTCAGGTTTATTAAACACTCTAAAACTCAGATGAGGAAATGTGTATATATGTATGTATCTATATCTATATACACATATATGTAATCTCCATTCTTTTTTTATTGCTTTATTTATGTTTATCGGAGTATACCTGCTTTACAATGTTGTGTTAGTTTCTGCTGTACAGCAAAGTGAATCAGCCCTACATATACATACATCCCCTCTTTTTTGGATTTCCTTCCCATTCAGGTCACCACAGAGCACTGAGGAGAGTTCCCTGTGCTCTACAGTAGGTTCTCATTAGTTATCTATTTTATACAGAGTATCGATAGTGTATGTATGTGAATCCCAATCTCCCAATTCCTCCCACTCCTCCCTTTCCCCCTTGGCATCCATATGTTTTTTCTCTATGTCTGTGTCTCTATTTCTGCTTTGCAAATAAGATCATCTATACCATTTTTCTAGATTCTACATATATGCATTAATAAACAATACTTGTTTTTCTCTTTCTGACTTACTTCACTCTGTATGACAGTCTCTAGGTCCACCCACATCTCTACAAATGACCCAATTTCGCTCCTTTTTATGGCTAATATCCCATTGTATAAATGCACCACATCTTCTTTATCCATTCCTCTGTTGATAGACATTTAGGTTGTGCATCTCACCGGATCTTCCCCAGTCATGGGCTCTCAGGACTTATTACTTTTTCGCAGCACTTATTATTATCTGAAATTAGCTTGCTTGTATATTTGTCTACTTGTTTATTTCCTTTTGCTCCCATAAAATGTAAATTTCATAAGGTGGAGGAACTTTATGTTTCCTTCTTTCGCCCCTAGGACAGTAGCTAAGACAATGTCTGGCACATTGTAAGCATTGAGCAAATGTATAGAGGCAGAAAATGGACATGAAAAAGGTAAAAAGTGTAAAGCACATGCACGTTGGCTACTTTGATTTCATATTAAAGGCACTTCTGTTTTATTCAGATGTGTGTATTGTTAGAGCAGTTTTTCCCCTAGAGGCTTTGCGGGTGTCAGAGGTTTGTTTTTCTCTTTTTTTCTTTTTAAAAAGGATCTATGGAGAGTATTGGCTGAGTGAACTATGGTGAAGATACAATAAGCGTAGCTATTAATGCAGGAGCCAAGGATGCAGTTCGTGAAAGGAAATAACATAGGAATGACCCTGTTTTGACCAGGGCCTGGTATGGAAATCGTCTAATTACTAATGGGACTGAACGGGAGGAGATGAAGAGATAAAGCTCTGGTCAAAGAGACTTCATCTCTCAGGTTGTAATGAGAAACCTTGAATATCCAGTTGTACCGGCTGTGACTTAAACCAATTAAAGGTGGTCTTTCATGGATGCCAGCTATTTTTGTGAAAGCTCAAGTTTACCTGAGGAAACTTTACTGTTAATAAGTTTATTCAGTACAACACATGGGGAATATCATTTTGATGGGAGAGATAATCCTCAGCAATTTAACCAGCTAAAAATAGAAATGCCTCAATTCCTGGATCAAAATGTGCATACACTAAAGGACAGAGGAAAATAATCTTTTTGCTTTGCTTTGAAAGGCTGCTTGGTTGACTGCCTGGGCCAGCGGAGCAGTAGATCCTCTTGGCTGATAATGTCAGCTCTAGAATTAAAGTAACCAGGTCCCAATCAGGGCCAATCATTAACTCTATGGTTTGATTCTATAAGCCGCTGTTTCCTCAACTATAAGATGAAGAGAGTGATGACAACCCCTTGTAGGGTTGTTTTGAGCGTTAAGTGAGCATTAAGTGGATATATATACATCCATACTAAAAGCAGTATCTGACACATGGGAAGTACATCACAATGGTTAGCTGTTATTGTAGTCTTCTTCTCTTATGTGTCACCCAAAAAGGGAAATAGAGATCTAACTGCTTCTTCGGTGGCTCTGTGGTTTTGCAGCTCTAGTTCTTTGAAGTAAATTGTACCTCCTGTTGTTTCGGAGCTCTGGAGGAGTAGGAATTATCCTAGGTCTTTGATACAGTGGGTAATAAATCAAGTGAAGGGAGAGTCACAGCGGAAGGTCGCAGGGGTTACTGCAGTTGTCCTGTGAGCCTATAGCTTTCCATGGAGATTATTAAATATTGCTAGTTTCCTGTGCTGCTTTTTCAGAAGAAAACTAGTGTTTTTGAAATACATTCTTTTCACGAAAGACTCACATTAAAAAAATCTTATCTTTTGGGACATTCATATGAACAGAATATGAGAAAAGTAATTTATGTCTCTTGGTTCTTAAAGGCTTCTGTTTTTATTGGAAATAGAGCTTATTTTTTTACTTCAAAGTATTAGCAGTATCATTTTTATATAAGGAATTGGAAATGGCTCAGGTTTATTAAACACTCTAAAACTCAGATGAGGAAATGTGTATATATGTATGTATCTATATCTATATACACATATATGTAATCTCCATTCTTTTTTTATTGCTTTATTTATGTTTATCGGAGTATACCTGCTTTACAATGTTGTGTTAGTTTCTGCTGTACAGCAAAGTGAATCAGCCCTACATATACATACATCCCCTCTTTCTGTATGACAGTCTCTAGGTCCACCCACATCTCTACAAATGACCCAATTTCGCTCCTTTTTATGGCTAATATCCCATTGTATAAATGCACCACATCTTCTTTATCCATTCCTCTGTTGATAGACATTTAGGTTGTTTCCATGTCTTGGCTATTGTAAATAGTGCTGCAGTGAACATTGGGGTGCATGTGTGCATTATGATTTTTCTCTGGGTATATGCCCAGTAGTGGCATTGCTGGGTCATATGGTAGTTCTGTTTTCAGTTTTTTAAGGAGCCTCCATACTCTTCTCCATAGTGGCTGTATCAATTTACATTCCCACCAACAGTGCAAGAGGGTTCCTTTTTCTCCACACCCTCTCCAGCATTTGTTGTTTGTAGGTTTTTTGATGATGGCCATTCTGAACAGTGTGAGGTGATAATACCTCCTTGTAGTTTTGAATTGCATTTCTCTAATAATTAGTGATGTTGAGCATCTTTTCATGTGCCTTTGGGCCATCTGTATCTTTTTTGGAGAAATGTCTGTTTAGGTCTTCTGCTCATTTTTGGATTGGGTTGTTTTTTTGATACTGAGCTGCATGAGCTGTTTGTATATTTTGGAGGTTAATCCTTTGTCAGTTGCTTCATTTGCAAATATTTTCTCCCATGCTGAGGGTTGTCTTTCTGTTTTGTTTATGGTTTCCTTTGCTGTGCAAAAGCTTTTAAATTTAATTAGGTCCCCTTTGTTTAATTTTGTTTTTATTTTCATTTCCTCTAGGAGATGGGTCAAAAAAGGTCTTGTTGCATAATCTCCATTCTTTATAAGAAGTTGTTAAGAGGGGGAAAACATAGCTTGCTTTTAAGATTTGTCCTGATTGATAAAGTCCTCTTATATTTGTCCAGGTAACCCTGTTGCATGAAGATCTAGACTTTGTTTCTTTTATTAATTTGTTGGCTTCAATCACAAAATGTGGTAATGTCTCTGCATCAACCAATCCTATAAGCTATCATCAATACACTCCCTGAGATGTGTGAAGCCATTAGGCCGAAAAAGAAAGTTTTCACATTTAAAAAATAAGTAACAACAATCTTCCAGAAAAAGAATTCACAATAATGATAGTGAAGATGATCCAGGACCTCGGAAAAAGAATGGAGGCAGAGATCAAGAAGATGCAAGAAATGTTTAACAAAGACCTAGAAGAATTTGAGAACAAACACCTAGAGAAAGAACAAACGAACAGAGATGAACAATACGATAACTGAAATGAAAAATACACTAGATGGAAACAGTAGCAGAATAACTGAGGCAGAAGAATGGATAAGTGACCTGGAAGACAGAATGGTGAAAATCACTGCTGCAGAACAGAGTAAAGAAAAAAGAATGAAAAGAAATGAAGACTGCCTAAGAGACCTCTGGAACAACATTAAACACACCAACAATCGCATTATACGGGTCCTGAAAGGAGAAGAGAGAGAGAAAGGACCAGAGAAAATATTTGAAGAGATTATAGTCGAAAACTTCCCTCACATGGGAGAGGAAATAGCCACCCAAGTCCAGGAAGCGCAGAGAGTCCCAAGCAGGATAAACCCAAGGAGAAACACACCGAGACACATAGTAATCAAATTGACAAAAATTAAAGACAAAGAAAAATTATTAAAAGCAGCAAGGGAAAAAAGACAAATAACATACAAGGGAACTCCCATAAGGTTAACAGCTGATTTCTCAGCAGAAACTCTACAAGCCAGAAGGGAGTGGCATGATATATTTAAAGTGATGAAAGGGAAGAACCTACATCCAAGATTACTCTACCCGGTAAGGATCTCATTCAGATTTGATGGAGAAATCAAAAGCTTCACAGACAAGCAAAAGCTAAGAGAATTCAGCACCACCAAATCAGCTCTATGACAAATGCTAAAGGAACTTCTCTAAGTGAGGACAAGAGACAAAGAAGGACACTACATAACGATCAAGGAATCAATCCAAGAAGAAAATATAACATTTATAAATATATATGCACTCAATATAAGAGCACCTAAATATGTAAGGTAAATGCTAACAACTATAAAGAGGAAATCAACAGTAACACAGTAATAGTGGGGGACTTTAACACCTCACTTACACCAATGGACAGAAAATCCAGACAGAAAATTAACAAGGAAATACAAGCTTTAAATGACATAATAGACCAGATAGATTTAATTGATATTTATAAGACATTCCATCTGAAAACAGCAGATTACACTTTCTTCTCAAGTGTGCACGGAACATTCTCCAGGATAGGTCACATCTTGGGTTACAAATCAAGCCTTGGTAAATTTAAGTAAGTTGAAATCATATCAAGCATCTTTTCCAACCATAATACTATGAGATTAGACATAAATTACAGGAAAAAAATGTAAAAAACACAAACACATGGAGGCTAAACAATACGTTATTAAATAACTAAGGGATCACTGAAGAAATAAAAAAATATCTAGAAACAAATGACAACGAAAACACGATGATTCAAAAACTATGGAATGCAGTAAAAGCAGTTCTAAGAGGGAAGTTTATTGCAATACAATCCTACCTCAAGAAACAAGAAAAATCTCAAACAATCTAACCTTACAAGTAAAGGAACTAGAGAAAGAAGAATAAACAAAACCCAAAGTTAGTAGAAGGAAAGAAATCATAAAGATCAGAGCAGAAATAAATGAAATAAAAATAAAACAGTAGCCAAGATCAAGAAAACAAAAAGCTGGTTCTTTGAGAAGATAAACAATGATATACCTTTAGACAGACTCATCAAGAAAAAAAGGGAGGAGACTCAAATGAACAGAATTAGAAATGAATAAGGAGAAGTAAAAACTGACATTGCAGAAATACAAAGCATCATAAGAGACTACTACAAGCAACTCTATGCCAATAAAATGGACAACCTGGAAGAAATGGACAAATTCTTAGACAGGTATAACCTTCCATGACTAAACCAGGAAGAAGTAGAAAATGTGAACAGAACAATCATCAACTGATGAAATTGAAACTGTAATTAAAAATCTTCCAACAAACAAAAGTCTAGGACCAGATGGCTTCACAGGTGAATTCTATCAAACATTGAGAGAAGAGCTAACACCCATCCTTCTCAAACTCTACCAAAAAATTGCAGAGGAAGGAACACTCCCAAACTCATTCTATGAGGCCACCATCACCCTGATACCAAAACCAGACAAAGAAACTACAAAAAAATAAAATTACAGACCAATATCACTGATGAATATAGATGCAAAAATCCTCAACAAAATACTAGCAAACAGAATCCAACAACACATTAAAAGGATCATACACCATGATCAAGTGGGATTTATCCCAGGAATGCAAGTATTCTTCAAAATACGTGAATCAATCAATGTGATACACCGTATTAGAAAATTGAAGAAGAAAAACCATATGGTCATCTCAATAGATGCAGAAAAAGCTTTTGACAAAATTCAACACCCGTTTATGGTAAAAACTCTCCAGAAAGTGGGCATAGAGGGAACATACCTCAACATAATAAAGGCCATATATGATAAACCCACAACAAACATCATTCTCAATGGTGAAAAACTGAAAGCATTTCCTGTAAGATCAAGAACAAGACCTGGATGTCCACTCTCACGACTGTTATTCAACAGAGTTTTGGAAGTCCTAGCCATGGCAGTCAGAGAAGAAAAAGAAATAAAAGGAATACAAATTGGAAAAGAAGAAGTAAAACAGTCACTGTTTGCAGATGACATGATACTATACATAGAAAATCCTAAAGATGTCACCAGAAAACTACTAGAGCTAATCACAGAAATATCTTGCATTCCTATACACTAACAATGAAAGATTAGAAGATGAAATTAAGGAAACAATTCCATTCACCATTGCAACAAAAAGAATAAAGTACCTAGGAATAAACATACAGGTAAAAGACCTGTGCTCAGAAAACGATAAGACACTGATGAAAGATATCAAAGATGACACAAACAGGTGGAGAGATATACCATGTTCTTGGATTGGAAGAATCAATATTGTGAAAATGAGTATAGTACCCAAAGCAATCTCCAGATTCAGTGCAGATTCAGTGCAATCCCTATCCAATTACCAATGGCATTTTTTACAGAACTAGAACAAAAAATCTTAAAATTTGCATGGAGACACAAAAGACCCCAAATAGCCAAAGCAATCTTGAGGGAAAAAAACGGAGCTGGAGGAGTCACACTCCCTGACTTCAGACTATACTACAAAGCTACAGTAATCAAGACAATGTGGTACTGGCATGAAACAGAAATTTAGATCAATGGAACAGGATAGAAAATCCAGAGATAAACCTATGCACCTATGGTCAACTAATCTGTGACAAAGAAGGCAAGGATATACAATGGAGAAGAGACAGTCTCTTCAATAAGTGGTGCAATCAATGGACAAAGGATTAATCCCCAAAATATATCAATAGCTCATGCAGCTCAGTATTAAAAAAAACAACCTAATCCAAAAATGGGCAGAAGACCTAAATGGACATTTCTTCAAAGAAGAGATACAGATGGCCAAGAGGCACATGAAAAGATGCTCTGCATCCAAGGATATACAATGGAGAAGAGACAGTCTCTTCAATAAGTGGTGCTGGGAAGAGTGGACAGCTACATGTAAAAGAACAAAATTAGAACACTCCCTAACACCACAAACAAAAATAAACTCAAAATGGATTAAAGACCTAAATGTAAGAACAGACACTATAAAACTCTTAGAGGAAAACATAGGAAGAAACTATTTGACATAAATCACAGCGAGATCTTTTTTGACCCACCTCCTAGAGTAATGGAAATAAAACAAAACTTAAAAGCTTTTGCACAGCAAAGGAAACTATAAATGGGACCAAAAGATAACCCTCAGAATGGGAGAAAATATTTGCAAATGAATCAATGGACAAAGGATTAATCTCCAAAATATATCAATAGCTCATGCAGCTCAGTATTAAAAAAAACAACCTAATCCAAAAATGGGCAGAAGACCTAAATGGACATTTCTCCAAAGAAGAGATACAGATGGCCAAGAGGCACATGAAAAGATGCTCTACATCACTAATTATCAGAGAAATGCAAATCAAAACTACAATGAGTTATCCCCTCATGCTGGTTAGAATGGGCATCATCAGAAAATCTACAACAGCAAATACTGGTGAGGGTGTGGAGAAAAGGGAACGCTCTTGCACTGTTGGTGGGAATGTAGATTGATTCAGCCACTATGGAGAACAGTATGGATGTTCCTTAAAAAACGAAAAATAGAATTACCTTATGACCCAGCAATCCCAATACTGGGCATATAGCCAGAGAAAACCATAAGTCAAAAGGACACATGCACCCCAATGTTCATTGTAGCACTATTTACAATAGCCAGGTCATGGAAGCAGCTGAAATGTCCATCAACAGATGAATGGATAAAGAAGTTGTGGTACATATATACAATGGAATATTCCTCAGCCATGAAAAGGAATGAAATTGGTTCATTTGTAGAGACGGGGATGGACCTAGAGACTTTCATACAGGGTGAAGCAAGTCAGAAAGAGAAAAACAAATATTGTATATTAACACATATATGTGGAATCTAGAAAAATGGTACAGATGAACCGGTTTGCAAGGCAGAAACAGAGACAGATGTAGAGAGCAAACGTATGGACACCAAGGGGTGAAAGCGGGGGTAGGTGGTGATGGTGTGATGAATTGGGAGATTGGATTGACATATATACTCTAATATGTATGAAATAGGTAACTAATAAGAACCTGCTGTATAAAAAAATAAAATTCAAATAAAAAGTAAAATGCAGTTAATAAAAAAAGATTTGTGAGGGAAGTACAGAGAACCATGGTTACGGCTCTCATAGTCTCCAACCATGCACCAAATTCTTTCCTGGGATAGAGATCCAAGGATAGATAAACAAGGTACTTGCCCCTAAGGGAACTCAACATTTGGAGATGGAGGGGAGAGAGAAAAACTGGGAAACAGAAGTACCGTGGAATATTCTCAAGTAATTCTCATTTTTAAGGTCCCTGTGTGTAGCCCGGTTTATCTAAGAGCTAGCCGTGTGATTCCCTAGACAAATAAATACTTCTGGGATCTTGTCTGCCAAAGCCATTTTCAGCAATATGTACAGCTCTGAATTTTGCTTTAAAATTATATATCTACATCTACATATCTATATATATCCATTGTTTTCCTTTGAGGCTTTGTTCTGTCACATCTTGAGTTATTATTGGGTTTATCCTTGCAGGATGTTCTGGCCCAAGATGCTCCCAGGTGTCTGGAGGTGACCTGTTCTCAGAAAGCTGGTTGGGAGCTTTTCCTGCCTTCTAGCCGCAACTTCGCTGTTTCAGCTAAGCTTTTAATGGATTTTGCTTTAGATCAGCTGCAAACAGTGAATGTCTGTCCTGAAGTGATATATTTGGTGGGAACTCTATTGATGTAGCAAAATGTATTGATAAACACATCTTCCCAAACTGTTTGAATTGTTACATTTACCAAATATAAATTACTTAGCTTTATGTTTGTCTATTTTTGTTCTTTCTGTTCTCTTCAATTAAGTAAGTATTTATTAATGATCCTGTTATGCAGCCTTGTTATTCTTGACTTAGCCTTATGAGTTTAACTACTGTGGAATTGCAACATATTTTACTATGTAAGACAGCAATTCTTTTCTCATCAATCATATTTTTTCAAAAAAAAATTGTAAAGAAATCCTTGCCCTTTCATTTTCTCAGGTTAATTTTACAATATTTTGTCAATTAAAAATTACTATGTCTGTTAGAATTTCATTAAATTTAGAAATTAATTTGAAGATGCCTGCGTCTTAACAGTATTTATTCCTCAAATTCCTGGAAGTCATTTATGTGTCTCAACAAAGTTTTGTAGTTCAGGAATTTTGAAGCTACTGGGAGCAAACTGGAAAATTAACCGGCATTATGAAGTCTGTGAATTCAGAGGACCCACCTTGCCATCTCAGCTGAATGTTAATCACAATAATAAAATTAGATTTTGGAAAGTAGTTTCATAGCAACCATCTTATTTTATCCTCTCATTTATTGTAAATAATATAATGTAATTCCTAAAATCCCCAATTTTACACATTCCCTTTGCTCAAGTTGCTCTTTTATCCCCATAAATGTATCTTGAAATCATGTGTTTCCTTCATAGTCAGCTAGAAGATTAGTCTTCTGCAGAGCATTTCCTTTTTTCCTCTCAGTTTTATTGAGAAATGGTTGATATACAACATGGTGTTAGTTTAAAGTGTGCAGCGTAATAACTTGATAGATGTATATGTTGCAAAGTGATCACCACGATAAACCTAGTTATCCCAGGGCGTTCCCTGATCTCCCAACTCACTCAAAGAAGTACTCTTCTCCCCTAAATGCCTTTGTCTCTGTCTGTCATAGGAAATATATAATTTGCATTTAATTATGTGTTTGCAAGTCTCTGGGTCGCTATAGCACCCAGCACAGGGCCTGTTAATAGTGGGGCACCCAAGTGGCCATATCATTAATGGTTGCCTGGCTTCCTGGCCACATGGCCGTGAGGATGGAGAAGCTGCTGTGCTGGTCGATTTCCATGTGCACCCAGACCACCAAGGAGCAGCATTCATCTATAGTTATGAAACCCACATTTTAAGCTTAGGATACCTGTCTCCACTACCAGCTTTATCCCATGTTTTGTGTCCCAACCTTACTATGTAAAAAATTATGACAGTAATGAGTCCTTCTCTGAGTGAATATTGGAAATGTCATAGACGCAAAATAATCCTTAATCAGATCTACCCTTCCTCTTCTTTCTCTTTTCCTTCTCTCTTTTCTTGCTACCGTTCTAGGTATTTTTATACTTTTATAGGAGTGCTTTGTGAAACCCAGATCTGTTTATATATAGCTACATTTTAATCACCTTAAGATGATTAGAAGAGGTATGGGGCTCCAATGTGTTTCATTAAAAAGGCAGTAATATAATGTCTTGTATCGTTAAGTCCATGTAACACCTTAAACACACAACAGAGGATGCAAATACATCTGCGAGCGTACATATGTATAAACTTACAAGGATATATATTTATACGCACACACATATATATATATTTTTATATATATATATATTCCCATAAAACAGTCCTTCAAATGAACACTCAAAGACTTTGATGGAGTGGACAGATAGGTGTGATATAGCCATGGTTGTATGTTACAATAAACAGAGGATGCCCTGATTCTTTAGGGTTTTTATTGGTCAAAATAAACCATGTTGTATATTAAAGACAGGAAGAACCATGATCAAGCATTGAAATAGTTATTAGCATTCCCAGCTTCCATGCCACTTGCAAAGAAAGGAGCATTTCTCTTCTCATTCTTAAAGAAATATAAAGGGAAATTCACCGTCGTTTGCTTTTGTAAGCATAATGAAATAAAAATAGTAAACACGGAGTCCTGACTGGTGGGGGAAATCCATGTCACTATTTTGTGTCCCAGTTTATTTTTTATTCTGCTATAACCTTTGGTCAACACCAGTTCCTTTCCTTTCTCTCCAGACAGAAAGAGGTCAACATAAACATGCCTGTCAAGGATCTGACAGATTTACTGTGCAAGTTAGATTTTGTTGGAGTGTTCTCCCCTTACATTTTGCCTCAGAAGCTGGATATTTTTTTTTCTTTCTTGAAATATATATATTTTCATCTCCTGAAAGAATGCAAACATAAAACACATAGGTTATTCCAGGAACTTTGAAATATGGTATAGTAGCTAAAAAAAAGTTATGAGAATATTCTTCATTGCTTGGAGATCTATGATGATAATGAAAAAATAATATGTGAACAGTGAGACATCTGAGAGCTTAATGGATATATTCAAAAATAAGACTTGCATATTCCTTATGTGAACTTTTTAATTTTTATTTTTTTTCAAATGGAGCTCAGTCTATGCATTAACATCAACATCACAAGTCACACGAAAATTGAGGCATTTTTACACATGGGTCAGGAGAAAATATCACTGTCTCTGCCTCACATCCTTTTTTTTAAAAAAAAATTTATCACCTAGATAATTCAGGTTAATTATTTTTCTGACCTAAATCTTCTGGGAAATGACTTTAATTATCCAGTTAACCTTGTATGTGTACAAAGTTTAAGTAAGGCACAGGCCCAGAAGACTATGTCTTTTAAAGTGTAAATTCAGTTAACCTGTTTATTGACATCATGTGATTAAAAATACGAAGAAAAATGATTTTTCAATTTAACTGGAATGAACTTAGGCCCTTTGCTGAAATCAGAGACCAGGTACAACATCATCCAATGACCAGGAGGTCATGGGAGAGCTGATCAAGTATGTCCTGGTTGGGTACAGCCCTCCTACCCTAGGCTGACTTTGAGCCCAGTTGAGTGCTATTAGCAGTTTCCTAGGGCTGCTAGGAAACATACCACACAGTGCTTGGCTTAAAGCAACAACAGAAATAACTTCTCTCACAGTTTTGGAGCCTGGAATTCCAAAATCATGGTGTTAGCAGGGCTGTGTTGCCCTGGAGACTCGGTAAAAAATCCTTCCTTGGTTCTTCCTAGCCTCTGGTGGTGGCCATCAATCCTTGGTGTTCCCTGCCTTGCAGCCATGCCACTCCAGTCTCTGCCTCTGTCATCCTTATGGTGTTCTCCTATGTGTCCATTAGGCTGTCTTTTTTTTTTAATTGAACTATAGTTGATTTACAATGTGTTAGTTACAGGTGTACAGCAAAGTGATTCAGGTATACGTATATATATATATATATATATATATATATTTTTTTTTTTTTTTTACAGTCCATGTCACTATTTTGTGTCCCAGTTTATTTTTTATTCTGCTATAACCTTTGGTCAACACCAGTTCCTTTCCTTTCTCTCCAGACAGAAAGAGGTCAACATAAACATGCCTGTCAAGGATCTGACAGATTTACTGTGCAAGTTAGATTTTGTTGGAGTGTTCTCCCCTTACATTTTGCCTCAGAAGCTGGATATTTTTTTTTCTTTCTTGAAATATATATATTTTCATCTCCTGAAAGAATGCAAACATAAAACACATAGGTTATTCCAGGAACTTTGAAATATGGTATAGTAGCTAAAAAAAAGTTATGAGAATATTCTTCATTGCTTGGAGATCTATGATGATAATGAAAAAATAATATGTGAACAGTGAGACATCTGAGAGCTTAATGGATATATTCAAAAATAAGACTTGCATATTCCTTATGTGAACTTTTTAATTTTTATTTTTTTTCAAATGGAGCTCAGTCTATGCATTAACATCAACATCACAAGTCACACGAAAATTGAGGCATTTTTACACATGGGTCAGGAGAAAATATCACTGTCTCTGCCTCACATCCTTTTTTTTAAAAAAAAATTTATCACCTAGATAATTCAGGTTAATTATTTTTCTGACCTAAATCTTCTGGGAAATGACTTTAATTATCCAGTTAACCTTGTATGTGTACAAAGTTTAAGTAAGGCACAGGCCCAGAAGACTATGTCTTTTAAAGTGTAAATTCAGTTAACCTGTTTATTGACATCATGTGATTAAAAATACGAAGAAAAATGATTTTTCAATTTAACTGGAATGAACTTAGGCCCTTTGCTGAAATCAGAGACCAGGTACAACATCATCCAATGACCAGGAGGTCATGGGAGAGCTGATCAAGTATGTCCTGGTTGGGTACAGCCCTCCTACCCTAGGCTGACTTTGAGCCCAGTTGAGTGCTATTAGCAGTTTCCTAGGGCTGCTAGGAAACATACCACACAGTGCTTGGCTTAAAGCAACAACAGAAATAACTTCTCTCACAGTTTTGGAGCCTGGAATTCCAAAATCATGGTGTTAGCAGGGCTGTGTTGCCCTGGAGACTCGGTAAAAAATCCTTCCTTGGTTCTTCCTAGCCTCTGGTGGTGGCCATCAATCCTTGGTGTTCCCTGCCTTGCAGCCATGCCACTCCAGTCTCTGCCTCTGTCATCCTTATGGTGTTCTCCTATGTGTCCATTAGGCTGTCTTTTTTTTTAATTGAACTATAGTTGATTTACAATGTGTTAGTTACAGGTGTACAGCAAAGTGATTCAGGTATACGTATATATATATATATATATATATATATTTTTTTTTTTTTTTTACAGATTTTTTCCCCTTATATGTTATTACAAAATATTTAGTATAGTTCCCTGTGCTATACAGTAGGTCCTTGTTGGTTATCTATTTTGTACGTAGTAGTGTGTGTCTGTTAATCCCAAACTCCATTTTATCCCCCCCCTCAGTTTCCTCTTTGGTAACTGTAAGTTTTTTTTGTTATTGTTTTTTTCTGTGGGTCTATTTCTGTTTTGTAAATAAGTTAATTTGTATCTTTTTCTTTTAGATTCCACATATAAGCGGCATCATGTGATATTTGTCTTTCTCTGTCTGGCTTACTGCACTTAGCATGACAATCTCTAGGTCTGTCCATGTTGCTGCAAATGGCATTATTTCGTTACTTTTTATGGCTGAGTAATATTCCATTGTGTATATATACCACATCTTTATCCATTCCTCTGTCGATGGACATTTAGGTTGCTTCCATGTCTTGGTTATTGTAAATAGTGCTGCTATGAGCATTGGAGTACTTGTATCTTGTCAAATTATAGTTTTCTCCAGGTATATGCCCAGGAGTAGGATTGCAGGGATTGTGGTGTTTTATAAGGACACTTGGATTAAGGGATTACTCTAGTATGAACTCATCTTAACTAACTACACCAACAACCTTATTTCCAGGTAAGATCACATTCTGAGGTGCTGGTGGTTAGGGGACACAATTCAACCCATAACACATGTCCAGTTCTATTATCAGGATGCTGGTCTGCCCTCCATTGCCGAACTCCATAAAGGCCTCCACAATGACCTACCTAATGAGCATTTTTATGTTCCAGTAATACCCAACCTCCAGATGGTATTGCCACTACTGATTACTCCTGCCAACCTGAATTCTCCCCTCCCTTGGCTACTTGGCAACGTTACTGAACCAGACTTGGGTCCGCTTGCCATGTGCAGTAAAGCCAATCTACTGACACCAGGTCGTGGTGAAGGAAAGGACAGTGTTTATTGCAGGGCACCAAGCAAGGAGAACAGGCAGCTCGTGCTCAAAAGACCTGAACTCCCCAAAGTTCCTTTCACGGAAGGAGTTTTAAAGGCAGTGTGAGGGAGGGGACTGCAGGGGGCGTGGTCACCTCGGTCACAGCTCTCGGATTGGTTGGCATCAAGGTGAAGCTTCCAGCATCATCAGCCTTCTGGATTTAACCAGTCTAGGGTCTATGTGCTTGGGGTCAGTGGTTTTCATCCGGAGGGGTCTGCTTCCTGTAAAAACAACTTAGGAATGTGTGTCAGGCCTTTATCTGTATCCTTCAGGGAACTGAGAGTTCCGTGATGCTGCTGTGTGCTGGATTTATAGTCTAGATTGTTACCAGTTTCCCGGCCCAACAGCTCTCCTTTGTTTCTACGTCTTCCCATTTCTCAATCTTTAACTCTTGAGCCAGCCTTTTGAGACCCAAGGGAGGCCTGGGAGACTAAAGCAGAAGCCTTTCATTTCCAAGGACAGGGACACAGGGGCTTGCATACCGTTTCAGTCCTTCCTCTTCTTTGATACTCCTCAATCTGGAGGGGAACAGCTTCAGGAAAAGACAGGAAGTAAAGTTTTGGATAGAGAGGTTGTTCATAAACTCAGCAGAAGAACTCAGTTTTAGGGGGAGTCCCTGCTACGTAGAACTGGTAATTATCTGAATGATTGGAAATTTTTGGCTGCCATCTCCTACTACTCTAGTTGCGCCAAGCCTTGTCTGCTGAACCAAACCCATATCACTTCTGACTTCCCCATTTTGGTGTTCTGTGGTCTTGTCTGTGTTCTCCAAGGTCCTAACGTTTAATTTTTCTTTTCTATTAGGCCTTTCCCCAGGTGACATCATCCCCCTGTATGCCTTCAACTACCACTTGTATGCTGATAATTACCTCGTTCATATGTCAGTCCAAGATCTTACTTCTCAACTGCCTCCTGAAACTGTCCCTGTGGAACTAAGCCAGGTAACTTAAACTTCTCATACCTCAAACTGAGCATGCATCTCCCTCAGAGGCAGAAGTTTAGGTATCATCATTCTAGACTTCTGCTTCTCTTTACACTACCCACAGTTACTTGATAATTAAGCCTCATCTATTCAACTTTTTAAACAAGTCTTGTTTGAACCTTCCTAACCACTCCCCAGTTACTGCCTAAGTTCAAGCCCTAGGTTTTTTTTTTCCCCGGACTAGGGCAATGCCTTTCCTATAGGTCCTTCTGTTTGCAGACATATCCCACTTTAATCAGTTCTCTGCATGATACCTAGGGTGATTTTAAAACAGCATTTCTGAACACATCTCTTTCTTGCTTAAAACCACCACCAGCGGGCTTCCCTGGTGGCGCAGTGGTTGAGAGTCCGCCTGCCGATGCAGGGGACGTGGGTTCGTGCCCCGGTCCGGGAGGATCTCACATGCCGCGGAGCGGCTGGACCCGTGAGCCATGGCCGCCGAGCCTGCGCGTCTGGAGCCCGTGCTCCGCAACGGGAGAGGCCACAACAGTGAGAGGCCCACATACCGCAAAAAAACCCAAAAAACAAAAAAACACCACCAGCATAGTTTAATGATGCATTTTCAACCTCTTAATTCAGCTTTGGAGCCCTTTCTGTCACTCTTGCCACGTCTCCTGCATGGCTCCCGTGCTGAGCTATGTGCTGTTCCCTGGATGAAGTATGCTGTTTCATGCTCTTATACCTATGCTCCTGAAATTTGCTCTGCTAGGAATAAACTCCTAGCTCTTATACCTATGCTCCTGAAATTTGCTCTGCTAGGAATAAACTCTTAGCTCTTATACCTATGCTCCTGAAATTTGCTGTGCTAGGAATAAACTATATCTCATCCTGCTAACCTCTGAGTCATTTAAAATCTTTTAAAGTACAGCTTAAGGAAATTTTTATACTTGAAAGAGAACCTAGACTACAATTGAACACTTGTTTGAAGATCTGGATTATTTGAATTCAGTTTAATTTTGATTTTTATCAGTCAACATAAAGATAAAAGGTCTCCCTCTGACCATTGCACAATTAATTGGAAAAATTAGTTGTGCTAATAGAGTTCTTCTGTCCCACTATTATTGCTTAATTATTTTGAAACCAAAGCACATGTGGAGGTGTATTAAAGCGGTCCTGGGATTAAGCTGGATTGATGACTCTTTAGCTGGCATTTCCACTGAGTAACTATTAAAGCTATTTGGGCTCAAAAATTATTACTTAACTGTGAGACAGTTTCACTTCAAATGGAAAAGTAATGTACTGAATGGTAAACAATGGGGTTGAGGTAGGCTGTCTTGGAACCGAACTGAAAATCACTTCATCAATCACGAATTTTTGGCTGTCATAATGACTGAATTACCTGGGTGAACTCTAATGCAATGAAAAAGAACCTAGTTATGTGGACTGTCTGACCTCTCTGTCATCAATTGTACAACAATCTGCTTGATTACTCTGTGACTGGCCTAAACTATCTGGAAAATGATCAATTTTCTGTCATGTCTAATCTTGTCTGTATTATAATGCAGGCTGTTGCTAAAACTGCATTGTACTCAATTCTCCATCACTGGTGAACAAGGTCACTGTAATTGGTAATAAATGAAGTCTTTTCTCATCATGTGAATGGGGGATTCAGATTTAAACAGTGCCTAAAAATGAATCATTTAATTTAATCAGAGTGTCTGCAGTTAAGTGGTAGTGCTTCCCTCAAGTAGGCCTTGAAAAACCTTGTCTTGTTATTTCAGAATTTCCATTGCTGACTTTTATCATGATTTTGAAAATATCAGATGTTTTGACACCTGCATCAATTTGACTCTTTCTTCTATTTTATTCTCATGTTACATTCTTGAGAGTGTGTTAATTAAAAATAAATAAAATTACTCCAACTAGACAGTGGGTGATACAGTAAGAGTCACTTGTGATTTGCAAGCTACAGAATCTCTACAAATAGCCATTGGTCTACTGATAATGGATACAGTGACTATAAATAACTTATGATAAAAAAAAAAGCCTCAGGTTTTTGATTTCCTTAAGTACACACTTGCATACTTGTTTTAACAGTGGGAACCCAAACATTGGACACAGGCTAAGAAAAAGGCTAATAATATTTACGTGCTTTAGTTGCCAGATCACTAAACCTAATTTACTCTCATGGATAGTGAAAGAAATGTTGGGATTAAGTGAAATTTAATTTACATAATCCTGAAGTAAGGATTTCTTGCAGAGTATGTTAATAGCAGCAGTTCCTTTCAGAAACTCTTTTTGGTTGGCATTTATAATGATTAAGGCATACAGGTATTTTATCTGCCATAATCAGTCTTCAGTTTACTATTCCAATCATCAATTGTACTATCAGTACACTTTAAAAGAGCTCTTACAGAGATAGATTTAAGAATGATTCCAATTACTCTAGTTAAAAAAAAGCTTAGAGAGTAAAGATAATTTTTCTTTAAAACTTATATGTAGGGCTTCCCTGGTGGCGCAGTGGTTGCGCGTCCGCCTGCCGATGCAGGGGAACCGGGTTCGCGCCCCGGTCTGGGAGGATCCCACATGCCGCGGAGCGGCTGGGCCCGTGAGCCATGGCCGCTGAGCCTGCGCGTCCGGAGCCTGTGCTCTGCAACGGGAGAGGCCACAACAGAGGAAGGCCCGCATACCACAAAAAAAAAAAAAAAAAAAAAACAAACTTATATGTAGAAACCAGAAGTTCAAGAAGTTTGTACCAAGTGATAGATACGGTCAAAATAAAGTTCACTTGAGTTATAAAAATTAAAGAGGCAGTTCTGAAAAATTCAGAATTCATGAATTCAGGAATACATTTAGAATGTAAATTAACAAAAGGAATAAAAGTCCTCACATGTAGTAAACTTTCTTAAAATTAGATTACCTTAATGATCCAGCACGTTTAGTCTTTGATGTATGCCCCCCAAAATGCATGCACACGTGCATCAAAAAAGATTTGCAAAGGAATGAATAGAACTTCATTTTTCATGTTAACCCTAAATGGACCATGACCTAAATTCCCTCCAAAATAAAATGGATCGATAAATTGTGATGGGTTCATACAGTGGAATTCTCTACACAATGAAGATAAGTAAGTTAAAGCTACAGGAACAACATGATGATCTCATGCGTATACTTTGGAGCAAAAGAAGCCTGACAACATAATACAGGACACATACTTCCATTTATATGAAGTCCCAATTACACTAAGTGTTATACGTCACCACAGGTCCTTTCAAGGAGGAGGAAGGAGGTATTAATTGGGAGGGAACACAAAGAAGGCTACCGGGAGCATTCTTTCTTGATCTGGGTGGTTGTTACATAGATTTATTCACTTTGTGATAATTCCGCGGTGATTTGTAAACTTTTCTCTATCCATATTATACTTCAGTAAAAGTTTTTAAAATTAGATTTTTTAAAAAAAGAGATCCTTGAACACCATCACTCTAATATCCAAAAAAAGCAGTATTTTTTACAAGTCAGGCAGTGCATCAGTTTTAAGTCGCTTCCTGATTTTTAAAAAATTATTAACTACAGTTGCCATGCTGTACATTATATCCGCCTTACTTATTTATTTTATAACTGGAAGTTTGTACCTTTTGGTCTCTTTCACCCATTTCCTGTTATTATTATATAATAAAGATGCTGAGAGAAAAACTATAAATGACAGCGAAATAGATAATGCAGAATGGTGTGGTGGAAACAACTAGTGATTTTCAGTCAAATAATTTGAGTTTTATTAGCTGCTATGATAGTGATCTTTAATTTCCATGTCCGTCAGCTGATATATAATTAATTTTATATGTATAAAATATGACAATGTACATAACACTTTGAAATGCTAACCAAAAATATCTCTTTAAATCAATACTACTGATATTTGACATAGAAATTTTGATATGTGTCTCCAGGAAGCCTGGACAACTGACTGGAAAGAACCTGAAAGACACTGAATCAAATGACGTGTTAAAATACAGTCAATCACTAGCATCATCTATTCTTTAATGTGCCAGTCATGTGATTTTTAAAAGAAGGAGTTCATTTGATGTGATTTGTTCCTGGTTCAGATTATAATATTTTGGAAATAGAAGCAGTCAGATATTATCTTTGAATGTTGGAATTGTGTCCCATTTGGCCAGTTGAATTAATTTTAATTAATTAATTCAATTGAATTAATTTTAATTGAATCAATTCAATTAATCAAATCAAATCAATTCTAATTAAATTGAATTAATTTAATTAAATTTAATTAATTTTAATTAATTAAATTGGACACTGGTGTCCTAAGGTACTGCAGAATTGTAAATAACACAGACATGTTGCCCTTAAGTAGTCACAGCTTTAAGCAGTCAAACTTTTGAGAACCTACTTGGGGAACTGGACTGGGGGTGTGGCAATTCAGAGATGGAGCTGGTCACTGGTAAGAAAAACAATTAGTAGCTGCTAATATAGTGGAAATCGGGGGCAAAGCTCAAAGCAGGAAGAGAGGCAAAATCAGGAACGAAAAAAAAATCTGGGTTTCTGAAAGTTTTCCTGAGGGACATAGAGGCAGAAATCAAACCCTCCCTAAACAAACAAAACATAAAACATCAGTATGATATTGGGAAGGTCCACCAAGCATTTGTGACCTCAGAGTCCAGGGTTCAATCCAGGAATCATAATGGGGTGAATGTCTTCAGTAAGTTCCATTAGCTGGTTAAGAAAGACCAAAGACACTGTTACTATTTTTTTGAGAAACCTATCTCTGGGTGACAAGACATCATGTGCAATGTTTACTGAATAACAAAAATATCCTTTCCCTAACTCCCTACCCCTACCTTGTACCTAGGGACTAATTTAAATTGTTTCATAGAACTTCCAAAATACTTAAAAAGAAAACGATTCAAAATTCTAAAGCTTTCACTGATAGCCTGATCAAGTCCATTGAGCATTACCTTTTAGATAAAATATATAACCTGGTCAGGTTACATCTTTATTTTTCTCTTCTCTGGCATATATTTTTAAACTTTAGAGCTCTTATTTAGTGATGAGTGGCTGTGATGTTAGTACTTTGTTAGCCAAATTGAGGGTGTTTCTTTCAATAAAAGTTTATTGAAATTACTATTCGCTAGGGACTTTTCTGGATGCTTTATAACTATGTGAATTTTTCAGTTTAGGCAACAGTAGGGTTTGTTGATTCATCTAGGAAATTCAGTCTTTAAATTGAACATTTGAAGTATGTGGTATCCTTAAAAATTCATTTGTGTCTGTAATTGTTTGAAATCTGTACTGATGCAGCACAAAATATTTCCACTGAAAATTTCCAAAAGAACTAGCTGCATTCTGTGATTGAATAGTTTGTGAAATTGGGAGGGAACAATATGGGACCCTTTTTTTCAGAGCAATATTAATTAATCAGTGTTTCATTTACCAAGTATTTCCTGAGTACCTGCCGTGTCTGGTGCATTATGTTATGCTCTGAGTATGCAAAGCGTAATAAGACATCTTATCTTGACTCACAGGTAGTTTGTATGGCGATTTGCAGTTTGATATGCAAGACTCCTCAACCAAAACTAGGAAGTAATGATGTCTTGCATTCAGCCCATAAAAACATTAAAAAATTGCCAGTTGACTGTCACCTCCATAGTGACAGCCATTGGGTATACAATCTTTGTTCCAGAGATGTTAAATTCAATAAGACTCTGTGTATATATGAATGTATGTCTGTATGAGTGACAGGGAGTAGGTGAGAAGTGAGAGAGTTGTTTTAAACTTTATTAATAACGAAGAAGTGGGGGGAGGAACCAAGATGGTGGAGTAGAAGGATGTGCTCTCATTCCCTCTTTCAAGAACACTAGAATCACAACTAACTGCTGAACAATCAGCAACAGAAAGACACTGGAACTCACCAAAAAAGATACCACACATCCAAAGACAAAGGAGAAGCCACAATGAGATGGTAGGAGGGACACAATCACAATAAAATCAAATCCCATAACTGCTGGGTGGGTGACTCACAGACTGGAGAACACTTATACCACAGAAGTCCACCCACTGGAGTGAAGATTCTGAGCCCCACGTCAGGCTTCTGAACCTGGGGATCCGGCAACGGGAGGAGGAATTCCTAGAGAATCAGACTTTGAAGTCTAGTGGGAATTGATTGCAGGACTTCGACAGGACTGGGGGAAACAGAGACTCCACGCTTGGAGGGCACAC
>NC_041217.1:8246619-8247228 GCF_002837175.3 Physeter macrocephalus | reverse complement strand
CTTGGAGGGCACACACAAAGTAGTGTGTGCATCAGGACCCAGGGGAAGGAGCAGTGACCCCACGGGAGACTGAACCAGACCTACCTGCTAGTGTTGGAGGGTCTCCCACAGAGGCAGGGGGTCACGGTGGCTCACCATGGGGACAAGGACACTGGCAGCAGAAGTTCTGGGAAGTACTCATTGGCGTGAGCCCTCGGCTCACTGCAAGGCCAAGGACACTGGCAGCAGACATTCTGGGAAGTACTCCTTGCCATGAGCCTCCCAGCCAATTGCCCCACCAAAGGGCCTGTATGTTCCAGTGCTGGGTCACCTCAGGCCAAACAACCAACAAGGAGGGAACACAGCCCCACCCATCAGCAGACAAGTGGATTAAAGTTTTACAGAGCTCTGCCCACCAGAGCAACAGTCAGCTGTACCCACCCCCAGTCCCTCCCGTCAGGAAACTTACGCAAGCCTCTTAGATAGCCTCATCCACCAGAGGGCAGACAGCAGAAGCAAGAAGAACTACTATCTTGCAGCCTGTGGTGCAAAAACTACATTCACAGAGAGATAGACAAGATGAAAAGGCAGAGGGCTACGTACCAGATGAAGGAACAAGATAAAAACCCG
>NC_041217.1:8245187-8246549 GCF_002837175.3 Physeter macrocephalus | reverse complement strand
ACAGAATGGTGGAATTCACTGCTGTGGAACAGAATAAAGAAAAAACAATTAAAAGAAATGAAGACAGCCTAAGAGACCTTTGGGACAACATTAAACTTAAATAACATTTGCATTATATGGGTCCCAGAAGGAGAAGAGAGAGAGAAAGGACCAGAGAAAAGATTTGAAGAGATTAATCGAAAACTTCCCTAACATGGGAAAGGAAATAGCCACCCAAGTCCAGGAAGCCCAGCGAGTCCCATACAGGGTAAACCCAAGGAGAAACACACCGAGACACATAGTAATCAAATTGACAAAAATTAAAGACAAAGAAAAATTATTAAAAGCAGCAAGGGAAAAAAGACAAATAACATACAAGGGAACTCCCATAAGGTTAACAGCTGATTTCTCAGCAGAAACTCTACAAGCCAGCCAGTAAGGATCTCATTCAGATTTGATGGAGAAATCAAAAGCTTCACAGACAAGCAAAAGCTAAGAGAATTCAGCACCACCAAATCAGCTCTAAAACAACTGCTAAAGGAACTTCTCTAAGTGGGGAACACAAGAGAAGAAAAGGAACTACAAAAACAAACCCAAAACAGTTAAGAAAATGGTCATAGGAACATACATATCGATAATCACTTTAAATGTGAAAGGATTAAATGCTCCAACCAAAAGACACAGTCTTGCTGAATGGATACAAAAACAAGACCCATATATATGCTGTCTACAAGAGACCCACATCAGACCGAGGGACACATGGACACATACAGACTGAAAGTGAGGGGATGGAAAAAGATATTGCATGCAAATGGAAATCAAAAGAAATCTGGAGTAGCAATACTCATATCAGATAAAATAGACTTTAAAATAAAGAATGTTACAAGAGACAAGGAAGAACACTACATAATAATCAAAGGATCAATCCAAGAAGAAGATATAGCAATTATATATGCACCCAACATAAGAGCACCTCAATACATAAGGCAACTACTAACAGCTATAAAAGAGGAAATCAACAGTAACACAATAATAGTGGGGGACTTAAAACACATCACTTACACCAACGGACAGATCATCCAAAATGAAAATAAATAAGGACACAGAAGCTTTAAATGACACAATAGACCAGATAGATTTAATTGATATTTATAGGACATTCCATCCAAAAACAGCAGATTACACTTTCTTCTCAAGTGCGCATGGAATATTCTCCAGAATAGATCACATCTTGGGTCACAAATGAAGCCTCAGTAAATTAAAGAAAATTGAAATCATATCAAGGATCTTTTCTGACCACAACACTGTGAGATTAGAAATGAATTACAAGGAAAAAAATGTAAAAAACACAAACACATGGAGGCTAAACAATACGTTACTAAA
>NC_041217.1:8244457-8244836 GCF_002837175.3 Physeter macrocephalus | reverse complement strand
TTGAGAAGATAAACAAAATTGATAAACCATTAGCCAGACTCATCAAGAAGAAGAGGGAGAGAACTCAAATCAGTAAATTAGAAATGAAAAAGGAGAAGTTACAACAGACACGGCAGAAATACAAAGTGTACTCCCAAACTCATTCTATGAGGCCACCATCACCCTGATACCAAAACCACACGAAAATACTACAAAAAGATTAAATAATAAAATGGACAACCTGGAAGAAATGGACAAATTCTTAGAAAGGTGTATAACCTTCCAAGACTGAACGAGGAAGAAACAAAATATGAACACACCAATCACAAGTAATGAAATTGAAACTGTGATTAAAACTCTTCCAACAAACAGAAGTCCAGGACCAGATGGCTTCACAGGT
>NC_041217.1:8243331-8244442 GCF_002837175.3 Physeter macrocephalus | reverse complement strand
CAATCAATGTGATACACCATATTAACAAACTGAAGAAGAAAAACCATATGATCATCTCAATAGATGCAGAAAAAGTTTTTGACAAAATTCATCACCCGTTAATTAGAAAAACTCTCCAGAAAGTGGCCATAGAGGGAACCTACCTCAAAATAATAAAGGCCATATACGACAAACCCACAGCAAACATCATTCTCAATGGTGAAAAACTGAAAGCATTTCCTCTAAGATCAGGAACAAGACAAGGATATCCCCTCTCACCACTATTATTCAACATAGTTTTGAAAGTCCTAGCCATGACAATCAGACAAGAAAAAGAAGGAAAAGGAATACAAATTGTAAAAGAAGAAATAAAACTGTCACTGTTTGCAGATGACATGATACTATACATAGAGAATACTAAAAATGCCCCCAGAAAACTACTAGATTTAATCAATGAATTTGGTAAAGTTGCAGGATACAAAATTAATGCACAGAAATCTCTTGCATTCCTGTACACTAATGATGAAAAATCTGAAAGCGAAATTGTGGAAACACTCCCATTTACCATTGCAACAAAAAGAATAATATACCTAGGAATAAACCTACCTAGGGAAACAAAAAACCTGTATGCAGAAAACCAGAAGACACTGATGAAAGAAATTAAAGATCGTACCAACCAACGGATAGATATACCATGTTCTTAGATTAGAAGAATCAATATTGTGAAAATGACTATACTACCCAAAGCAATCTACAGATTCAGTGTAATACGTATCAAATTACCAATGGCATTTTTTACAGAAGTAGAACAAATCATCTTAAAATTTGTATGGAGACACAAAAGACCCCGAATAGCCAAAGCCATCCTGAAGGAAAAAAACGGAGCTGGAGGAATCAGACTCCCTGACTTCAGACTATACTACAAAGCTACAGTAATCAAGACAATATGGTACTGGCACAAAAACAGAAACATAGATAAATGGAACAAGATAGAAAGCCCAGAGATAAACCCATGCACCTATGGTCAACTAATCTATGACAAAAGAGGCAAAGATATACAATGGAGAAAAGACAGTCTCTTCAATAAGTGGTGCTGGGAAAACTGGACAGCTACATGTAAAAGAATGAAATT
>NC_041217.1:8233993-8242704 GCF_002837175.3 Physeter macrocephalus | reverse complement strand
ATGGAAGCAACCTAAATGCCCATCAACAGATGAATGGATAAAGAAGTTGTGGTACATATATACAATGGAATATTTTTCAGCCTTAAAAAAGAATGAGACGTGGATGGACCTAGAGACTGTCATACAGAGTGAAGTAAGTCAGAAAGAGATAAACAAATATCATATATTAACGCATGTATGTATGTGAAACCTAGAAAAATGGTACAGATGAACCGGATTGCAAGGCAGAAGTTCAGACATAAATGTAGAGAACAAACGTATGGACACCGAGGGGGGGAAAACCGTGGGGAGGGTGGGGATGGTGGTGTGCTGAATTGGGCGATTGGGATTGACATGTGTACACTCATGTGTATAAAAGTGATTACTAATAAGAACCTGCAGTATAAAAAACCAAACAAAATAACAACTAATACTAAACTTTCCATGGGTTATTTGTATGGAAATATGTTAATATAAATGTTTCAGACATTACATGAAATTTCTAAAAATCTTATATGTTCTGGTATAATGTTATAAGTCATAATTCTAGTTATTACTTTAAAATATATATCTCAGAAATAACTAAATTTCTTTGTCAATTGCATTATTATGAACTTTCATCAAATATTTAGCCATGGTCATTTTTAAGTCTTTTGTCATTTACAGACAGTTCTGGGTATACGCTGATGCTTTTGCAGAAATGTTCCTATAAAAGGGTTTCATCTTCAAGGAATTCATGGAAAAGACTCTGACAAGTACAGGTTTCTGGTAACTGACTATACTGCTTAACTGAATTAATAAGCATTTTCAGAACTCTAATGGAAAACTGATGAATTCTTAAAAGTGCTAACAAAAGATCAATATGAAAAAAAAATTAATTACATGGGACTGAGTGAACTGATGAGGATGATTATAATTTTTGTGACTTTCTGTTTGAATTAAAAAAGAAAAATAGTGAAGTTTCTCATAAAAAATAGAAGCAGCGCAGTTGTATCTTATGCAGAATATAGACTCACTGCAGTGATGTGCTAGAGCTGGCTTGTTCCAGCTTATGAAAGTTGGCTTGTACCAGCTGGTGGGAGATGATTGTGAAGTTTTTAGGAATTTTGTGATCTGGTTGTTAAGCAGAGCTATTATTAAAAATTAATTATACACTTAAAAAAACTTTATTGAAGTATAGTTGATTTACAATGTGTTAATTCCTGCTGTACATAAAAATGACTCAGTTTATATATATATTTGTGTATATATATGTACATACATATATATATTATTTTTCGTTTTCTTTTCCATTATGGTTTATCACAGGATATTGAATATAGTTCCCTGTGCTACACGGTAGGACCTTGTTGTTCTAAACAATAAATTTAGAACTAAATAAATTATATTAAAAGCAAAAGTAAGTAATGTTAGAAATCTGTCACCTCCTAATTATTTTACTACATTTTATTATTCTCGTTGCTCTTAAGTTCATTTACCTGTAACATTGTGTCTTATGGAGGAGAAACTATAAAATAGTGTTCTACTGTGCGTCTTTTCCCAACTCTGCGTTCAGTGATATCGGGTGGATAGCTTGAAATCGTCTTTGGGAGGATTTACACTTCAAAAATAGACAAACACTGCAAATCAGGTTTCCCCCTCCAAGCTTCGAGGCCATGGTTAAACGTTCGCCAGCACACTGGTTACTGCCGTGCAAGGCTCACCACTCCTTTCTTTCTGTTTCAAAGGGTGGAATCACAACCTCATTAACATTCTTTCTCTCTTAGTCCAAATTTGTCATTTCTCACCTTGTAGGACTTGAATGAAGTAGATGGCAAATCTGAGAACTAATTAATCACTGTTCTCACAGTTGTATTTTGAGTTTAAGGGAGTTAATGTGGGACACAAATGAAACTACCACTTCCCAAGTCAGGCCACAAACATGCAGACTTTACCTTGTGTGAAGTCAAGGGTGTGGAGAAAGCAAATGAACCTGGAGTGAAAATGGGCATGAAAAGCTTATTTATTGTCCTGTCAATTGTGAAGCTCCTTGCAAAGACATGGATTAAATGAATGTTCGTCACAGATAAATACTTATTCAGTGATTGTCCTTGGGGCTTTGTCACTGAGAATAAGTAATCAATAAGTGGGCATTTAGGGGCAAATATGTATCTCTAATAATTCACTGAATATACAGTATAGTAGGTCTAAACAGCAGTATATGAAAACAAAATGGTGGGTATATCATATACATATTGTAAGACATTTTTAGATATATTACAGCTGTCATATATTATTCTTTATTTGGCATATCCTAAACTCTTTGTAATTATTACTTCACACTTATAGGGTCCAGATGATTTTCTTATTGAGGAAACTGAGAAGAGAAGGCTAAGTGAGCTTAGAATCTTCATAGCAAACCTCATATAAAATATGAAAAAGGAATAAAATGATATTTTAGAAGAAAAGCAGCTTTGTGATGTTATAATCAGCTGAGAAAAATCTTTTACAGAGTTAATATTTAGTTCTGCATAGAAAGACAATCTAAAACTTCTGTGTCTTTGTATCCATACAGATCAGAGGCTAACAGAGTTTTTCCATAGAAGGCCAGATAGTAAATGTTTTAGGCTTTACAGGGTGTAGAGTTTCTGTCATAGTGGTTTACCTTTGCTGCTGTTGTAGTGCTGAGTCAACCAGAGACAAAGTGTAAATGAATGGGAGTGGTGCTTTCCCATAAACGCTTATGGAGACAGGATTTGGCTCCTGGGGCTGTACTTTGTTAGGCCTTGATCTATGGCAACGGGGATTCGGTAAGCACGCTAGCCAGCTGAAAGTTCTCCTCGAGGACCTGAATCACTTGATTAGGAGTTCTATTCTAATCACAGTAACTGGGGAACTCTGAAATGTCACTGTTTTGCATTATGAAGACTGATATAGCAGGGAAATAAGATGGTACTTTCACTGTAAGGCACAGACTGAGACTGTTATCTAGATGTCTTATACTCCAAAATATTTCCTCAATTATCTGCATGCACTCTGTGAGAATACTGTAGAATATCTGGATAATCCCAACCTTTTAATGGACTTTTCATGTTTACAGCCACAATATGAAATTTGCTAGCCATAAGACAACCACGAAGTCTCATGCATAGGACAGATGACTGCACTGATTTTAGGACCTTTGTTTTTAAACATGAGATTCTAAGAGTAACTAAGATAAAAGTTTGGAAACTGAAACCAGCATAATTAAACAATATAGGGACCGGACATACTTTGTGCTAAAAATAAGCAAATGTAATTTAGCTGCTGGTTCCTGGAAAATAACCATGTGAACCAACTGAAATAGCATACTTATTGAGTGTGATGGTTCATGTTACATGTCACCTTGACTGGGCCCTGAGGTGCCCCAACATTTGGTCCATTATTCTGGTGTTTCTGTGAGGGTGTTTTGGGGTGAGCTTAACATTTCAGTTGGTAAACTGAGTAAAGCAGATTGCCCTCCATAAGGTGGGTGGGCCTCATCAAATCAGTTGAAGACTTGAACAAAAGGTTGATTTTCCCCTGAGTGAGAGAGAATTGTTCCTGCCTGATGGCCTTCAAACTGGGACCTTGGCTTTTTTCCTGCCTTTGGATTTAACTGAAACATTGGCTCTTCCTGAGTCTCCAGCTTGCTGGCCTTCAGACTGGAACTACACTGCTGCCTCTTCTGCTCCTCAGGCCTTTGGACTCAGGCTGGAACTAGACCATCAGCTTTCTTGGGTCTCTTAACTTGCTGGGACTCACCCTGCAGACCCTGGGACTTGTCAGCTTCCATAATCCTATGAGGTAATTCCTTATAATAAATCTCTTTCCACATATATTGTTTCTCTGGAGACCCTAATTAAGATGAACAGTTTCCTCACCTAGATTTTTTTCAAGAAGGTTGCCACACTGCACCTACCAATCCAAAACTACTATGTCATTCATTCTGCCAACTCTCCCCAGTTCCCTTCTTTGTAAGACTCACCTTAAGATCACCTATCCCAGGCCATGACACTCTGAGTACTATAAATATGGTCCTCTGACTGTCCCCTTCTGGACACTACTGTAAGTCCATCATGGTAATCTTCTTCTTTAATGTCATAGATCTAATAATCATAGCTTTTGCTCAAAGCTATGGTTTTCTGAGGATCCTAAAGGGTTGACAGTTGCGATTTACTGGACATTAATTTGAATTAATCATACATTCATCGTTCAACAAATATTTACCATAGGGCAGGACTTGTACTTAGTGGCTGGGAGTGTTCTGGTCAACAAGACAAACACAGGCCTCATGTTCATGTCCTAACAGAACTTAGATCCTGTGACATTCCCTCCACTCTAAAGATTCTAGTGGCGTGAAACCAAATTTGTTTCTCACTTAGCCCTGACTTTCTTTCCACTGGTAGTTGACAGTTTCTCTTGAATATTTTTCTTCAGGCACTTGTAAGTAAGTAGTGATGTGCTCACACATAATAGCGCCTGCTTGTCATACATCAAGGATGTGCTAAAACCATTTGAGTTCAATTCTGTTAGGCCATTCTTCCTAATCTGTTTTTGAGCTTTCTGTCCCCCCATCTTTACCGCACACTTACAAAAGGCAATGGGGATTGGCTTCACTCATACGCAGACCCGGTGACTTGTGATTCTGAAGAGACCCACTGGCTTTCCACTTGGGCCACAAGTAAAACACAAACTGCAACCCTCAAATTTAGCCAGATGCCGAAGTGAGTCCTACCTTGGTTCCAATACATCACGGTTCACTGGCACTTAATTTATGTGAATGTAATTAAGATAATAAAAATCTCCCATTAAATCAATGGCATGCTCTTGTTGCTATTAGGGTAAAGCAAAAAAAAAAGTCCTTTATGAAAAATAAGAATCTGATTTCATAGAGTTATGTCTTATAGAAAAGAAAGCTGACATTTATAATGATGGGAGTAGCTGTTTCCAGACAAATATCTTTCCCACTTTGTTCACCAAAAGATCCTCAGCAAGCAGGGTGGATCTTGTCACTCATTTATAGAGAATGCGGAAGGTTATGGAAAGCAGCAGGTGTCAGGGCGGAGAAGGCAACTACTCGGCATACCTGCTTAATTTATTAAGGAAATTTAAGTTATTAAAATAGATGTAGCTGTGTTTGAAGTGAGACACAAATTGTCGAGAGCTAGCTTTTCAAAGCACCTACTGTTTTTACACACGTGCCTCTAAATCCACAAGTATAGGACTGCTCAAGTGCAGCTAATTGTGCCTGTATTTGGTCCTACTGCAAGGCATGTGGCCAGCTACATACCTAGTCCATTCCTCAAGACAGCAGTTATTTCAATATACAGTTTTTTGCTGGGAAGCTCTTTCTGCAACGTAGTTTTTGGGAAACCTGTTGAGGTAAGACCAGTTCTTTTCAGCTGAAGTTTGGCCTTGCTTCTGGAACAGTCATGCATAGCAGCCTGGAGCATCAGTGCTGAAAACCAGTGGAAGGTGGTCCTCTTTACAGACTTCACAGCTCAAACATAACCAAGCATATCTGGCTTCATTCTGTCATAAAATGGGAGTAACTAATTAGAGTAGCAAAAACGTTACATTTTATTACAAGACTGTGTTAATGCAGTTGCTTTTGTTTGCCATTCTTCCTTAATAAGATACAATAAAATCACCATAATGCATGTAAACAACTATCCTCTCTGGGATAAAACTGGATTAATGACATATTTTGTGTTTATAGAAACAAACACCATTTAGAAGCCATGCCTCCCCAGAGATTTTTCTTAACCAGCAACCAGGTACTTATTTTAGACCTGAAAGGAAAACATAGTTAATAATATTGAAAGGTTATTAGTGCAGTAGGATACTTATCATCCTCGTGCAATGGAGAAAGCAGGTTCATTTAAAAGAATCATAAAGAGGATTTGCATATTTATATGGAACGTGGGACTGTTGGCTTTCTATCTCTCAAGGCTTAGAGTTATTTTTAATTATGAATTCCCTTGCTGATTAGGATCTGACAAAGGAGAAAAGAAAGTAGTCATTTCTAAATTGAAAATCCGAAGTGTTCTTGGTTAACCACATTTTGAACAGCAAGATAGGAAACATTCAGATGGTGAGATGGCATTTTCAGCTTAATTAACTTTGACTTAAAAGTTGTAGATGTATAGATTTCTCCCTTAATATGAGCCACGCCTCCCCCATGCATAGTTAATGTGCATTATACATCGGATTGGCTTATGTAGTATCCTTTAAGATGGACAGAGTAGAAACTGTCACATACTTCTCTGTGTTTTTTGCTCACACTCTTCTCATTTTTTACGTAAAAATGACTTCTTTTAATTGAAAGCGGATTTAGAAATTAAGAAGTAATATTTAGCCCCAGGTACTAGTTTCCCATTGCTGCTCTAAGAAACTACCACAGATTTATCTTGTAGTTCTGGAAGGTAGAAGTCTGAAATGGAATTCACTGGGCTAAAATCAGGGTGTTGGCAGGATTGCATTCCTTGTGGAGGCTCTAGCGGAGAATTTATTTCCTTGCTTTCCTCAATGTCTTAAGGCTGCCTGCATTCCTTGGCTTGTGGGCCCCTTTCTCCATCTTCAATGCTAGCAATTTTATCACTCAGACCCCTGCTTTGATTGTCATATTTTCTTCCCTGATTCTGACACTCATACCCAGCTATTATAGGGAACCTGATGATTACATTGTATCCACCTGGATAATTCAGGCCAATCTTCCCATCTCAAGATCTTTAGCTTAGTAAATTAGCTTAATAAGTCATTTTTTCTGTGCAGGTAATATATTCATATATTTCTGGGATTAGGACATGGACATCTTTGGGAAGCTACTATTCTGACTACTATACCAGTCATTGCTTTATTTACTTAGTTCCTAGTTGCTCACTTTACTTACACTGTTTTTTCTTCTGTTTTATAGTGCTTTTGTCAGAATGTGACATTTGTCTTATATAGGTTCTTAGTGGTTTTCTGGTTAATGTATCATTTCCAGTGGATAAACAGTAGTGTGATTCAGTCAGTTATCTGCCTCTTGGCCTCTCCCGTTGCGGAGCACAGGCTCCGGACGCGCAGGCTCAGCGGCCATGGCTCACGGGCCCAGCCGCTCCGCGGCCTGCGGGATCCTCCCGGAGCGGGGCACGAACCCGCGTCCCCTGCATCGGCAGGCGGATTCTCAACCACTGCGCCACCAGGGAAGCCCTTTTTTTTTATTCATTCGTGAAACTGATATTTATTACTGCCTTTTTGGTGCAAGATGCTGAGTAAAAGGAAATGAATCAGTGATGACTCGCATCAGATTCCTTAGGTGCAGACTGGTCCCATTTCCTTCCTTTTAAATTATTGAAAATTAGTTCTAAGATACAGAATATGCATTGACTAGGCATTACTCCTTCCTAGTTACTTTGCTTTGTGGAGTTACTGGTTAAAATGATAAAGGAGAGATAACCTATTTAGATGTTAAAACTATATTTTTTTACAAAAGAAACTAATGGTTTATTAACAAACCTAAAACAAACCACATTTAATATCTGCAGTATGTTACTTTTTCAGTACCATCATTAATTTAAAATTCATTTTTAAAAAACTGGGTTTTTCATGGCCAAGTCAAAGAAAATAATCCAAAGGGAGGTAAACCTGAGACTTTCTAACACCAAAAACTTCCAGTGAAATGGGAGAAAAAAGTAGCAGTGCTACGTGGGAAGAGGAAGGGGGTCTATTTTGTGTATAGCTAAATACCAGACAGACAGTTATTTTAACATCTTACAAGCTCTGGTTTTATGTTTCCCTCTTATAGAGATAATTTTTAATATGTTTTGATATATTGTACAATGCAGTAGTGTTTCCTGAAGGACTTAATGCATTTTGCAATGTTCTATATGCATTGAATTTAATAAAGAGGAATTTATGAGAAATTTTGAATCTTAAAGGGACTGTTCAGTGGTTCTGTAGGAATTCTTTGAGTTTCAATCAAATGTAAACTCATTGAAGCACCTTCTCTGATAAAACTGTGAAGCTCGTCACTTTCTGTTCCTTTCAGGCATGTAGCTTTGTCTTCCAGTTACTCCACTAAAAGCTTCCAGTTCAATGGATGAACTTCTTTTACTTCCCTAAGAAAAGGTCAAATTCTTTTTCCTCCTCCAATCACCTCTCACCACTTACAAGCGCTGTGATGCAGGGTGAGTTATTGAAAATCGTATTTTATCTTGAGATGCTGCAGTTAGTGCTTTCAAGGCTTCTAATCAGAGTTGGCACTTTCCTGTCCCTGCTGATTCTTTTACTGCTGAAATAATTTCCCCTTTATTCTAGGTGTTTAAAGCAGCCTCAGAAAGACCTTTCCTCTGACTCTTCCTGTATATTTACATGTTTCTATCTGGGCATATATTTCAATGGACTGATTTGAGGATTGCTGCTATTTGGTGAAATGGTAAAAATGTGAAATAACTTACTAGAAAACAGCATAAGGGAATGTAGTCAAAGATAATACTCAGCACTTAGTGGACTTAGAGAAAAAAAGCAATTTGGATAATGTTTTTAAATAGTGTCTGCATGAAAGATTTTGCAGACAGTTAATGTGAATTCATTTTCTAATTTATAAAGTGCTACTTGTATGGAAAGTATCATTAGCTAAGATATACACAACATTTTGTGTGTGTGTGTGTGTGTGTGTGTGTGTGTGTGTGTGCGTGCGTGAGTAAATACAATGGTTGCAAATAGTTTGTATTTCTGAAAAGATAGAT
>NC_041217.1:8229312-8233828 GCF_002837175.3 Physeter macrocephalus | reverse complement strand
TGTGTGTGTGTGTGTGTGTGTGTGTGTGTGTGTGTGTGTGCGTGCGTGAATAAATGCAATGGTTGCAAATTGTTTGCATTTCAGAATAGCTTCATTTAGGGATTAGACCAGGAGGAACGTGAAATGGTGCTGAATGAGATGGTGTTTATGACTCAAATTTTGATTTAAAATTTACCTTCTTTTTGTAATGTAGGCAATTGTGACATTGATGTTGCTAATTTAGGAGTTTTCTGTGTTTAACTTAAGATACTTATTTCCAAAAAGTCCTTACTATTCAAAATAATTAGCATACAATTAAGTATATTTCAACCAATTGGTAGTGACGCTTTAACTTCACCTGTGATCATTGAACAGCCTCATGTTTGCTGTAAGGAGATAATCGTATTTTTTAGCATAAAAAACTCACAACTCTTTATAAATGGGCTGAAGATTAGCATTAAGGATTTAACAGGCGATACCTATAGAGGAAGATTTAAAGCAATAACATTTAGCTAAATTCAACCCTAAAAATATAAAATTGTTCTTCTAAGCAATTCATTTCTAAACCCATTAGGTTCAATGAATCTAAACCCATTCATTTCTCCAGACTTTATCAGAAAGATCTTTCTATAACGCACTCCAAATGCTTATCATGGAGCCGTGGCTTTTCTGGGACGTGGGACTAACTCTGCCCTGTTAGCTGGGATTCGGTTTCCGCGGTGTCAGTCACAGGGCAGCCTGAGCCTCCATGTCTGTTGTCCTGCTCTCACTTTGTCTAGTCTTCTAAACACATTGCAGAAACAAAGCAGGAATGAATTTCTGAAAGGAAGTAAGACAGGTAAAAGATGTTGATACATGGCCTTGTGTAGACATTCTTGGATGTCTGCCTGGGATCTGTCCTTAACTGTTAAGAATGGTCAGTAAATTTATCCACTATCTTAATACTGGATTTATTATGACAAAAACTTCCAGTCAGGATTTATGTAAGCTTCCCAGTGACAAGGTTCATATAAATGTATTGCTGTTATTCCAGTGTAATCTCATGGCAGTGATGTGATGTTATGGAGAAATCCTGGAACAGGAGACTTCAAAGAGATGCTAAAATCTACTCTTTTCTAGAAGTGTAATGAGCCCAGGCTTCTGAGGGGACTCAGTTATTCAGATGAAAACTAGGGTTAGGTCATCAATTGCCAGGATATTTAATTAATAATGTAGTTTTCGGAGGTATTTCATAGTATCAAAGAAGGAGTGGAATTAACATCTAAGGATTTCAATTTTAGTTTTGTTCGGCCATGAATTAGCTCATGTCATCATGGGACTTGTTTGAAGCTTTATCATTTCTAAATCAAGGAATTGTTTTTAGTGATATCAAAATATTCTCCCAGCCGTTAGTGTATTTATAATTTTTGGATGATTCTGGTCTGTATTACCACATACTTGGCAGTAATTAATAATCAGCTGCCCTGCTTCTAGGTTTTCCTCTAATGCATCCTACATGCTGCCTTCAGAACAAGGATTGCAGAAGATTTTATCTTTCTTTTTCCTTCTGCCTTTTTAAACAATTGTTACTGAGTTCTCTCATACATATTTTTTCTGCTTCTGTCTGTTTACTGAAAGGAAACCAAAGCAAACCACCAACCAACTGGCCAACTAAACAACACAAAAATAGCATTTGTGCTTT
Source organism: Physeter macrocephalus (assembly GCF_002837175.3). Lineage (NCBI taxonomy): Eukaryota > Metazoa > Chordata > Mammalia > Artiodactyla > Physeteridae > Physeter > Physeter macrocephalus. The sequence goes on along the minus strand of NC_041217.1, from coordinate 8,232,168 downwards.
ACCCCTTGGATCAGAATGACTTTTTTCTTTCTTCCTGCATAACTAATCTTATTTCTCCTTTAAGGCCTCACTTGGCATTTTGACCTGCAAGAAAATTTTCCAGATCTTTCTAGAATGAAGCCAAGTACTTCTTTCTTAAAAATATTTTTATTTATGTTTTTGGCTGCGTCGTGTCTTCGTTGCTGCGTGCGGGCTTCCTCTAGTTGCTGCGAGCGGGGGCTACGCATCAGTGCGGTGCGCGGGCTTCTCACTGTGGTGGATTCTCTTGTTGCAGAGCATGGGCTCTAGAGCGGGGGCTTCAGTAGTTGTGGCTAAGGGGCTTAGTTGCTCTGCAGCATGTGAGATCTTCCCGGACCAGGGCTGGAACCCATGTCCCCTGCATTGGCAGGCGGTTTCTTAACCACTGCACCACCAAAGGCAGTACTTCTTTGAGTGCATTACACTTTTGGTTTGTACTGTTCTCTTGACATCTCTTATGGAGAGTCTTCTATTCATGGCTTAAATTTTAATCTGACACTTACATATTGATTGTTTACTTGCTCATATGCTTATTCCTTTTATTTCCAACTAGGATACAGGCATTTTGAGGAAAGAATACATGTATTTCTTTGTACTGTGCTTGGTACATAGTGTGTATTAGTGAAAAAGCACTCAATAAATATTTGTCAAAAGAACGTATAATTTGGAAAAATTTTGTTTCCATAGAATTAAAACACATTTTTTTCTGATGCAAAAAATAAAGTAGGATGAAACAACTAAAATTTTGGTTTTTTCTAGCAAGGTGCTATGAAGTAAAATTATGTGGCTAAGAAAATGCTGGTAGGATTTATGTATCAGACCCTAAGATTGATAATTAAATACTATTCCATCATCGGCTTCTTATTATTTGAGATGCTGTCCATCAGATTCTTATTTACTGTATAACAGCAATGTGTTTAGCTTGGTGAAATCCAACTAAATCTGGGACCTCTGGCTTTTGCTTTAAGGCCATTCAGCCCAGTGTCATATACAATAGAAACGCAGACATTTATACAAAGCACTGAAAAATAACGTTTGCTTATCCCAAAGCTCTCTTGAAGATACTGAGAAGTGTCTTCAAGGTACATAGCAATAAGATACCTACAAATCTTCCTAAAATTGTATCCTAAAGTATGTTTCTTAACAAAACTTTCTAAAATTTCTCTTTAGATATCTGGATATTCTTATTCTCCAGGAGTTATTTGGTGTTTTTATTCTCTCTCTCATCTTTTTCCAATACTCCGTTTTTATACATTCTTGTATTCAGGACCACAGATTCCTTGGAGCAGATCAACACAAAGAATTCTGCTGGGCAGCCTGAGGAGGGAGGCTGTGAATACTTCTGCTTGAATACTTTCACCTTCGTTATATATTCTTCATCAGCCCTGTGTTAGAGGTTCTCTTTCCTCGTGTTGGGGACTCAGGCAGGTGAAGGTTAGAGAGAACACAGAAGTAGCCCAAGGTTACTGTTTCATTTAATATTGCTGCGTAAATCACCCCGGAGCTTCGTGGTACACAATAACCATTGTAGTCGTCGTACAGACTCCATATGGGTCAGGAATTTGGACAGTGCACAGCAGGGCCGTGATGTCTGGGGCCTCAGCTGGGAAGGCGTGAATTCTGGGGATGACGGATCTCGGCTGTAAACTTTTGGAGACGCCTTCATTCACGTGTGCAGTCACTGTTGTTGCTGTTGACTGGGCTGAACTCTCAGCTGGTCTGTTGACTGGAACATCTACCATGGCCTCCCCAGGTGCTCTCTTTACATGCACTAGTTCAGGCTTCCTCAGGGCATGGGGGCCGAGTTCCAAGAACAAGCACTCCAAGAAAACGAAGCAGAGGTGTGCGCCATTTTTATGGTCAAATCATGAAAACCGCAGGTGTCACTTCCACAGTACTCTGTTGGTTGAGGCAGTCATAAAGGTACACCCAGCTTCAAGGGGAAGGGATCCTTACCACTAAGCGGGAGAATGTCAAGGTACGTTGCACGAAAAGCATGGAGGATGGGAGATACTGTTGCAGTCGTCTTTGGAAAGTACAGTCTTCCTGAATCTTCCAGCATCACAGGTGGGAGATACTGTTGCAGCTATCTTTGGCAAATACAATCTTCCAGAATCACAGAGTAGTCGAGTAGGGATTTGAACCAAGTTTCTTCTAACTCCAATTCCTATCATTTTAATCACTGTTCTAAAATGCATTCTTCAATGTAAGTAAAAATTCTGTCACAATGCAGAATTGTATTCATTACATTTTAGATAGCAGTAAGTAATTCACAAGGAAATGCATTTGCAAAAATGTTGGATTATACAAGAAAATATTGTCAAAAAGCCATTTTAAATGTACTGTTTTCCAAATAATAATGGGGAAGACTTTATTTTCTTTCAAAACCACATCTTTCTAAAGTGAGTGTAGGGGTTTGGCTTACATTGAGTTACTCTGATATTTTCAAATGAGATGTCAAATATAATTTAATGCTTGAAACTTGAAGCAAACCTGACTACATTTAGAGTTTGACAGCATGCAGTGTTTCTATTAAGCTATCTATCCATGGGGATCAAATATTATGTTTAATGTAGAAGCCTATTAGGTGATACCTGTGGATCTATGTATATACGGATTATCGATTAATAATAATGAGTGTTTATTGAGTGCTTTCTGCGTGCCATGTTCCTTTCATAGTTTATCATTTTTTTCTTTTTTTAGCATGCGTTTTTTTTTATACAGCAGGTTTTTTTATTAGTTATCTATTTTATACATATTAGTGTATATATGTCAATCCCAGTCTCCCAATTCATCCCCCCCTTCCCCCTACCCCTTGCTTTCCCCCTTTCTTGTTCT
>NC_041217.1:8199822-8228997 GCF_002837175.3 Physeter macrocephalus | reverse complement strand
GATATTTGTTTTTCTCTTTCTGACTTACTTCACTCTGTATGACAGTCTCTAGGTCCATCCACGTCTCTACAAATGACCCAATTTCGTTCCTTTTTGTGGCTGAGTAATATTCCATTGTATATATGTACCACATCTTCTTTATCCATTCGTCTCTTGATGGGCATTTAGGTTGCTTCCATGACCTGGCAGTTTATCATTTTAAATGCCTTCAAGAAATGTGTGGGAAAGATGCTATCACTTCGTTTTGACGGATGGAGAAGCTTAGAAGTGTTTCTCGATACTTTGTCTGAGGTCACACAGCTGGTCAGAGCAGCATTTTTAAGCTCGATTTTATCCTGTTTCTATCATGTATGCAATGTAACCATCTCATTGACCCTTTGAATATCTAAACTGCGGCTGTTCCCAAGGTGACACTTTGATAGGATCCACCCTGGCCAGTTGTGCCTTGAGTGGCAAGGTGGTGCCACGTTGGTAAACGTATGATATTCACGAACATCTCCGTCAAGTCACTACAGTTCAGGAACTGCATGGGAAGTGCAATTTCTTTTGTTACTCATAAAGATCTGTGGGTTATCATTCTCCACATTTTATAGATGAGGAGTGGCTTCAGAGCTACAATGGAATGTAGTTTGTCACTTTGATTTCACTACAGGGAATCATGCCTTTAAGCACTTCACTTTTTGTCCATTAGCGCTTCTTCCTGTAATACAAGCACATAGATACACACACACACACACACACACACACACACACACTTAGCGTGAAAGGTGAGAATTAGGTGGATGAAATGATGGGACTAATTGTTTCCTTTAACAATGCTTTTCAGACTTACAAAATTTATGTTCATGGAAGATTGAAATACATGTAGTTAATGCTTTACTCTGGGTTAATATGACTACTAACCTCTTACACGTATAGTGCAGCATCTGATGAATCATGAGCATTAATATAAGGGTCAACTGAACCATTCCTTCCATAATTTAAAATTTCTGAGAATAAATATAGACCCAGTTATGTAAGTGATGTTCAGGGTGTGAGGAAGTGGCCTGTAGAATAGGACTCCTGAAATGTCAAAAAGGAGTAGGATTTTCTCTTCTTCTCTGTAGTTTAATGGAAAGCTTCCTCCACATCTCCTTTTAGTTAACAAACCCCTTTCTTCTCCTGTGGGTACTCTTCATGGATTCTAAAATCTGTTTCCAGTGGTCTAACCATAGAAGTCTTTCCTTGGACCATCAGTGATTTAATTGATGTTCGGGAATTGTTTTCAGAACATTCTGACCATTAACATTTAGGTTAAATTCACAGATTGTCCTGACAGCCCACCACTCATTGCTTGCAGATGATACTCTGATTTTAACAATTTGGAGTTTTTAACTCAAGGTATCCTTTTGTGGTGCCCCCTGGAATAGTGCATGCAGTTTTGGTGTAAGGACATACCAAGAGGATCAGAACTAAGTGTGGACATAAAAGTATTAAAAAGTATGATGAAGTCTAGAAGTGAACAGGTGAATCGAATCCATGTGAGGTTTCTATACCAGGCAGTTAACACAGATACAGAGTGAAAATGGAGATCGGTTAACGTTTTTGAAATAAAATCAAGAATATTCCTAAGAAGTTGTTAAGAGGAAGCCAGTTGCATTCAGGGCATATTTCTAACTTTTGGAGGGTGACATCATGGTGGATAACCGTTGTGTTCCGTCCCAAATCATCTCTTAGTGACAGAGGTGGAAATCTGGGTGAGTTGCCCCAGCATGACATTGCTTATGTACTTAGCTGCCTTGTCTTCTCCTTTGTCCTCTATGTGGGAATATATATAGACTTATCTGTAGTCATTTATTGTCTTTGATTCCTTTCTCTTAGCAGTTCTGATAGAGAAATGCATGAGATTTTATTCTTGACACAAAGACCAGTATTATTATTTTTTAAATCTCATGAAAATGATTATAGGCGAGCTCTATTATTAAATTTAAATCAATCTAGCATATTTAATCTATGTCTGTCTATACCCAATTCTATAGCTGTATCTGTAATTTATTAACCATATTGCTTTGAGACCTATTTCTTTGGCTTGTCAAGTAAGTTTTCTACTTTACCCTAAAGCCGTATATTCTGATCTGATTTTTCTGCGTTCTTCCTTCTGCGGACTCTGGCTCACTGAATGCCTAGGCTGTACGTGTGTGTCAAGAGACTGCAGTTTGGGGACGTTTGACATAAGAAGCTGCTGAATGTGCCAGTAAGGAGCTAATGATGCAGCAGAAGGGCCGTGAGTGATGAAGCAAGACCTGCCAGTTACTGTGTTTCCCTTTGTCTGTTGACCTTGAGGAAGTTTAGAGTGCTGAATGGGTTGTTGAGTGCTTACCCACTCAGTTCCAAGCGCCCACTTTCCATGACCTCATGTGCCTAAGGCACGTGTGGCAAGTTCTTCGCGTTAGTTTGGCACTTAAGGAAGATCAAGCTGTCACCTTGAGAAGAGCAAAGATATTAGAGCCGTGGAACAGATTTCCGACTCTAATACGCAGAAACCATGCTAGTCTGATCTCAGAGGAAGACCAGTTTTATAGACAAAACAAATAATACATATGGAATGAAACAAGTACTGAATAAAAATAAGTTCCATTGATTTAGTTCGAAGCTTCCTGGTAAGTGTCAGGAAGAGAGTCACATGTTGCCAATTGGGGGTGAAAGCTGGGACACAGCAGAAAATTATGCACGAGTCTTAGGACAGGATATCACATATGCTTCGCTTGCTCCGTATGTCTGAGACATAAACGAATGCTCCTTAATATGTCTTTCTTCCCCCAAGCAAGTGTGCCCTGACCCAGTTACAGAATATTTGTGGCAATTTTAGATGAAGGGTTGAGGGGAGTGGGTTATGAGTCTGAGGTAGTAACAGAAAATTTAATTTACTTTGTAGATCTCCATGCCTGTTTGAAGTCTTCTGCATAATAGTGATAGAGTTTTGCTTAGCCCAGGTCTTTATTTTAGCTTGAAAAATAACATTTGTTAAAATAACAAGTTCACTGGGCTGATCTAGGGTGAAGGCTTTTTTTTTTTTTTTTGCGGTACGCGTGCGTCTCACTGTTGTGGCCTCTCCCGTTGCGGAGCACAGGCTCCGGACGCGCAGGCTCAGCGACCATGGCTCACGGGCCCAGCCGCTCCGCGGCATGTGGGATCCTCCCAGACCGGGGCACGAACCCACGTCCCCTGCATCCGCAGGCGGACTCCCAACCACTGCGCCACCAGGGAAGCCCCCTGGGTGAAGGCTTTTATTTGAGAATAAGGATTAATCCAATCATACTTAATTTGTAAAGTGCTCCAAAATAAACTACAGTTGCAGATTGCATCTATTGTTTAATTTAATACAAGTATACAGATTTTATTGGGTTGCAAGTTTATGTGAGACCCCTTGAGAAGTGCTTTGGAGGATGAAGTACCTCCAGTACAAAAGTAAAGAAACAAACAAAAAACCCAGAATCATTTAACCTTCTGTTAAAACTATAACCTTTGTCTCCCATTTTTTTTGCAAATAAAATTGTCTGAAGACATTAGTATCCATCTCTCATCTGCAAATAGCTAGATGTACCTAAGATCTTAACATGACAGATAGAATATAGCCTTCACAGTTTCTTGGGCTTGGGAGGAATTAAACCATGCATATACGCTCCCTAAAAAAAATCACACCTCAGCCTGAGAAAGCCTCAGAATTGTGCTGAAAAGTGAAAACTAGCCCTCAGATTGGCAGGGAAGCGGGGAAGGAAATTCGCTGAAGTTATTTGTTTTTTAGGGAGGCAGGTTAGTGTGGGATAGTGCGTTTCAAATTGTAATATGCTTTACATGGGAAATACGTGATTCACAGGGGATTTTGCTCAAATGCAGATTTTAATTCAGTGGGTCTGAGATGAGACCAGAATCTGTTTCTAATCAGCTCCCGGGTGAGGCCAAGGCAGCTGGTCTGAGGATCCATACTCTGAGTAAAAAGGAGCTACAGAGGAAGCCACCTACGCAAACGCTAGGGTTAAATCCTAGTTCTGTTTACTAGCTGATCTTAATCTCTCTGAGCTCCAGCTTGCTTCCCTGCCCAGTCGAACCTATTTAATGGGAACATTGTAAACACAATAATGTTGATAAAGCATTTTTTTGCATTACCACTCTATGCTATGTCAATAACTATAGACTATTTGGAATTAAATAAAAGCTCGTAGAGCATTATTATAATTATTCTTTTTGGTGGGATGTAACCATTTTTTGATGATAATTTTTGAATTGTTGCAGATATAGGAAAAAATAGAAATAAGTACTGAGTGAGTTGGATGGGAACAACGGAGAGAGTCCCAGTAATCATACAGATCTGTCTAGAGCTGTTCTAGAGGCTGGTGCTGCCCAGCAGCCTGGCCTCAGCTGGGAACTTGTAAGAAATGCGAATTCTCAGACCCCATCCCAGACTGACTGAATCCGGGACTGCCTGGCCTCCTAGGATCCAGCAAGCCCTCCAGGTGATTCTGATGCATGTTAAAGAGTGAGGCCCACTGAGGAAGAGCAGGAAACCATCCACGGTGGGGGGTGGGGGTGGGGGTTGGAGATGTAATAAACCACTCCTGGCTGTGCTCTGCCAAGTGACCCCATTCCATTCTCCGAGTCCAGCTCCTCACATGAATAAATAGTTCCGCTTAGAAGGTATTAAATAGGTGTTACTAATGAAATAGCAAGATGTTAAATAATCAGGAGCCCAAGAAAGAGGTACTGATGGGGATGGATACAAAGGCAGAGACTAATAAAAAAAAAAAAAGAATGGGAAAATTTGGTGGAGTCTGGGGGTCAAGAAAAACTGATCTGAATAGAGTCAGATTAGTGACAAAAAACCAAAATGTTTAAAATAAAAAAAACCAGGCACAATATACCCTATGCCTTTGGATTTCTCTGTTTTATATTCAGCAATGAACTAGAAATTGTAACTGTAGCAAAGGAAGCTTTAAAGAAAGCACCACAATTTTCAACCTATGTTAGAGTGTAGAGAATGCTACAGTCTAAAACATCCATAAATTCAGGGGCCTTCTGTGAAGCAGGAGAAAAAAAAAAGCTTCAAATTTTGTAGATGAGGGCAGTCACTAAAAGGTTTAACTATGGGTGCACCTGTAAATTCAAATCTGCAATGTCTGCATTTTAATCTCTCTCAGGTTCTTGAAATCTGAGTTTGTCGCACACGGCTTTCACTAAGGTATCTACTTGTATCTGTCTGTCTCCACCCACAAGGCATGACATTGAACATCTCTTAAAATAGAAAAGGAAAACCGGCTTTATGGAAGTTGAGGTAACGTCTCTTGGTTTCTGAACAAGATGTTTTGCACTTCAACAAGATCTAAGAAATCAGACTATCACTGTGTACAGGCAGTGATTTGAGATGAGCTATGTAACCAAACATTTTAAAGTTCTCCTGTTTGGTTTGTATCAGGTCAGGGGGGAGGAGAGGAAGAGGGGGAGAAAGGGAGAGCAGTACGTATACTGTTTTATATTCATTCATTGATTTAGAAAACAATACTGTGTGTATCTTAGTTCACTGAGCATCATAAAAAACCAGAGCCCTGTTGGCTTGTGGCCCTGTGTGAGCAGGCAGGGTGAGTGACCTGTTCAAGCCACGGAGATGCACCTCAAACCTGCTCTCTGCAGGCAGGGTGCACCTCAGTACTGCAGGCCTGTTTCTAAGAAGCACTAACCGACAATGCTCTTGAGGCCAGCAAGAAGCCAGGACTGTATGCCTGGTGCCCTCAGCTGCATTTCCCCCATAGTGTGTCCTTGTCATTTTCCTCAGTGATGTGTTGCCTTGGTGATACGTTGCCCTTTTCCTAAAGGGAAAAAGGGAAGGATGAAGAAGCAGAAGCCTAACTGTGGAATCTTTCTGGCCCTAAACTCCTCCCTGAATCTTGCTCTAAGGATGGAGGGGTATTTTTCTGGCTTCATGAAAGGGAGTCCTTTCTTCCTTGGCCGACATGAATGAGAATATTCCACTTATCATGAATGAGGCATCTTTTTGACCTAGGGTGTCTAAAATCTTGTTGTTTTTATACTGTAGAAAACAAGTCCAGTTTTACTTACATACTTTATTAGTTTATGAGTTTCTTCTCACTGGATCAATTATGTTAATTTTATACGCTATCAGACGAGGAGGTCAGAAATTGGTGTCTTCATTTTCATCTTTTTATCTATTTCCAGTATATTGACTGGCACTCAATATTAGTTGAATGAATAAACAAATCAATGAGTAAGTATTTAGTGTTTCTTAAAATGACATTGTAGTGTTAGTGGATGGTGGGTCTGTTTTTAAATAGTAATTGGGGTGAACTTTGAGAAATTGAAAATCACATTATTCGGAGTTGGAATGAATATTATAATAAATACTTGTTGAAGGAATGTGATTAAACTGGATTCTGTCTGTTGTTTTGCCAATGAGGAGACAAAGAGGTTAACTGATTTTCTAATTGTTTTATATCTAGTTAGTCACAGAACTGGTACTAGAATACATTTTTGGAATATTTTTATTATAGAAAATTGCAAACCTTTATGAAAATAGAGGAGATAGTATAATAAATGTCTTGTTTCCATCAGTACCTTCAAGCACATTCTGTTCATTTATTCAGTATTGTTTTTATCAATGCCCATCTTTACCCTCTGCTGTTCCCAGATTATTTTTATGCAGATCCCAGAAATCATATATCATTTCATTTGTAAACATTTTAGTATTTAGCTTGAAGTGTTAGAGACGAAATATCCACAGTACCATTAATTCATTAAATAATAATTCCTTATTATCATTAAAAAGTTTTTCTATTTTATGTTGGAGCATAGTTGATTATCAATGTTCTGTTAGTTTCAGGTGTACAGCAAAGTGATTCAGTTATCCCTATACATGTATCTATTCTTTTTCAAATTCTTTTCCCATTTAGGTTATTACAGAATATTGAGCAGAGTTCCCTGTGCTATACAGTAGGTACTTGTTGGTTATCTATTTTAAATATAGTAGTGTATATATGTCAATGCCAAACTCCCAATTTATCCCTGCCTCTCACCTTTCCCCTTTGGTAACCATAAGTTTGTTTTCTAAGTCTGTGAGTTTGTTTCTGTTCGTAAATAAGTTCATTTGTATCACTTTTTTTTTTTTTTTTTTTTTTAGATTTCACATATAAGTGATATCATATGATACTTGTCTTTCTCTGTCTGACCTGATTATCACTTAATATCCAGTCAGTGTTCACATTTACTTGTTTGTCTGGTACATTTTTTTACACTTCATTTGTTTGGACTGGAATTCAAATACGGTCCATACATTGTGATAAGTTTTATCTCTTAAGGATATTTTAATATACGTGTTCTCCCTCCCTGACCCCCTGCTCCCCTTCCTCCTAATCTCCTTTTGTTTTTTCAGTTGTTGTTCATGAATCTAGGTCATTTTTCCTGTTTTCCCAAGTTTGAATTTTGCTGGTTGCCTAGAATACAATTTTCTAACATAAAATTTGTCATTTAGACCTATTTAAAAAAAAAGAAAACTTGGGGTGAAAGATAGAGATATATTGAAAAATGTTTCCATAATGTATACTCTTAAAATTTGAAAAGTTGTGCCATCACATTTATTTCTATTTGAAAAAGAAAAAATTCAAAAATAAAATCTCAAGCAAGTTTTACCATGGGATTCCTTAAATGACCTTATTAATTTTCTAAAGTGTTTGTTTCTCTTTTCTCTTTGATACTTGGATTAAAACCAACTTTTAATTAATGCAGAAAAATACAAATCAGAACTGTGACAGGAACTTTCATAATGCTTAAGTGTTTTTGTTTTGTTTTTACTGATTAGAGCAAATCCAAAGCAGTTATATTAATTTTTTATAATTATTCAGTTTATTAGCCATTCAGAATGTGAACCAAATGGACATGAAAATCCCTAGTCTTCTAAGAACATATAATAAAACTCTCAGTAATGCTAGTTGGTGATATTTCTGGGTACAGGAGTGTTATCATTTGCCCTTTCTGATTTATATAATGCACAGGGCTTCAGGTTTTATCTCTGTAGGCTTCTGAGAATGCTCCTAGAGATCTGTAATGGTAAACTGGAGTCAACTCACGAATTTTCACTTTATTGCATAAAAACAAAGGGACTAAAATATATATTAAAGAAGTGTGGAGTAAGAATTTCCAATCACACTTAGGTAGAATTCGCTAATCCATCTAAATTGGAATAATATCTGAACAATTGGTGCTACCTTGAAAATTTCTCTAAAAACGAAGTCATCTCCCTCATTAGAGATTTCTGTTCTCCTTTTGCTCCTTTGCTGACCTGACTTTCCTCTGGGCACTTTAATTTCTGCTGCTGTGAAAACACTGGCATCTTAAACAGAGCTGCCAGGGAGCCGTGGAGGAAGCCTACATGTGATTTCTTTTAATTTGAAACACTTAGGAGGGGAGGCTGGGTGAAGGGTATATGAGGACTCTCTTAACTCTACAATATTTTCAGTTTTTCATTAAATTTTTTTTTTTAAATTTTTTTTAAAAATTTTTTTGCGGTATGCGGGCCTCCCTCTGCTGCGGCCTCTCCCGTTGCGGAGCACAGGCTCCGGACGCGCAGGCTCAGCGGCCATGGCTCACGGGCCCAGCCGCTCCGCGGCATGTGGGATCTTCCCGGACCGGGGCACCAACCCGTATCATCTGCATCGGCAGGCGGACTCTCAACCACTGCGCCACCAGGGAAGCCCCAGTTTTTCATTAAATTTAAAACTATTCCAAAAGAAAAATATTTTAAAAACTTGAGTCTTATTAATTTCACTATATATTACTGAAATTTCATTAAGTAGGAAATACATATTCACCCATGCTTTCTTCAGCCTACCCCAATTTAATATTCACCCATGCTTTCTTCAGCCTACCCCAATTTAATATTTTAAAAATAAAATCAGAAAGGAGGAATAATGTAAAGGCTTATATTTGGCATTTTAATGGAACAAAAATGGTTATTTTGTCTATTTCAAGGTTAACACCATTTACTGAATGTTTTCTTCTCAAAAGAGATGTCTGTTTAATGGCCACCTTATATTTTCACAAAAATAAAATTATAGAATGAGAAATACCATTTATTACAAGATGAGTTATTTTATTTATGAAAAGGATAAAGATTAATAAATTCTGTGATTCCAGCAATTATTGTTTCATGACATTGGAACTAACCAGAGCACTTGGAGATGAACTCTTAGTAGCCAAGTGTTCTGGATGGTTGAGAATTTACACTTTAAGTTTGGAAGTTTTAACTATTACTGTAACAATTTTGAATATTATATTCCTCTCTGAAATTATTGTATAATGCTTTCCTGATGACTTTGCATCCTGAGTCTTTTTCTGTTTTGTCTGAAATTTCTCAATTCCATTTTTCATAAGACTTCCAGAGACATCTTACTAAATATAAAAAAAAATTTTGAGCTTCCTTCAGTGACTTTCTTCAGCCTTCAGGATAAAGTCCCAAGTCCATCCTGTGACAAATGACGCTCTTATGGCCGGTCCTCGTGGACCCCTCCATCTGTTCCTTTCACCAACTTCCTCTGCCCTGGGTTCTTGTCATACAGACCCAGTTTTCACTCACTTTTTCTGTCACACAAAGTGTGAACATTGGCTGAATACCTTCTTCTACTACTGGCCTTGGTTAAAACTTAATCATCTTTTAAATAGAAAAGATTTAAGCAGACAATCCTCCTCCTCTTCTCCCTTCCTTCAGGCTACCACAGACACTGATGACCTCTATCACATTGCCTATGATGCTGTATTGTAATTGACTACTTGTTTGTCATCGTATAAGATGGTAAATATTATGGACACAGATCATTTGTCATTGTTTTTCCAGCATTTATCATGGTATCCTGCATATAAGAACCAATCAATAAATGGTGGTGGTTGTTGAATAATTATGACATTATAATTATTGGAATTTACTGAAAAATATAGGGTTATATCATATTACCTCAAATGCTGTGCTTTTTAAACTGTTGAGTTTTCATGGTATAGTTGTTCTGGACATTCCTTCTGTGTTTGGTTGACATTGGCCAATGCTTGATCCTCCAGTGTGATCTGTCCATGGTAGCTATATCTTTTTCTGATTTGATAATTTTCATATATGTTTTTTTGTTTTCATCTCAAGTGAGAATGAGATTATTCTATTTGTGGCTAGAACTATTTGCTTCTAAGTGCATTAATTAATTCTGTTCAAGAGCTGATTAATTAAATGCTATGACTAATTTTATAGTACTGTTGGTTTGATATGTGTTCCTTGAATTCTTGATTATTTCAATCTAATCAACCATTGTTTTTATATTATTCAGTAATAGCTTCTGTTTTTCTGGAACAAGCAAACTGCTATCACGTGCTATAAACATGAGCTTGCTGAAATAAGTTTAACCAGGTCTATTTCAATGTTAAAAGCAAAACAAAGCCAACAAAAAATTTTAACTTAAAATTCACAAGGGTAAGTAGTAAAATATTTATCACCAACCTCTAATTCTGTTTATGGAAAGATGGATACATCATGTTATGTTATCTCAAGTGATTAGAAAAGTTTTTACAGTAAGAGTTGGAAGGATGCTTATTTTTCAAGTTGATAACAACCAATTTTCTAAGTGAAATCATGTGAGGATTGACTCTTTTCCTTCTAGCTTATAGATGAGAAAATCGGTATACAGAAAACTAAAGCGTTATATTGACCCCTTAATTATGGCCATTTTTAGTGGTAATACTACCTCTTTTCATTAACTCTGTTTCAAGGGCAGTGATCATTTAACTCCCCTCTCTCCCATAACCTGTTTTTTATTAAAATATCATGTTATGTGCTTTGTCACACAGTAGGTTTAGGTGTCTCTTTCCTTGGGTGTCTTGTATCCTTGCTGAGACTATAGGACTTAAATTCATCTTCTCAAACAGTTAAATGTTCTCAGCAACGTGCCCGGGATTGACAAACTGAAATGCAAGTTGGGCATTTCTACGTGGACAAAGGAGTTGGGGAGAGAGTGCCCTATGAACTTGTTTTACTCAACCTCGAAGACAGGTTAAGTGTTAATTCCCTGCTTCCAATAAAGTACATCAAGTGTATACTCAGTGTTCCTGAGAGCTTCCTAATGAACTGAAAAGTGAACAATTTGAGGTGGGAAGAAATATATTTCATCAGCCTCCTGTGCAACGGTGATTTCCCTCAGCTTGTCCTACATACTTGATTCTGATTAGAATAAGGCAAAGGAGCTATTTTAACCTTCCTTGATAAAGAAATTGCACTTGTCATTAATAGAATCTCAGATCCCACATCATTGGGATTGTATACGCTGATTGTTAACACGCAGGCTAGCAAGGCACCACGAGACAGTTAAGTCGAGGAATGTGTTTTCGAGGCCATTTCTGGATAGAGAGAATTCATCGTTTTTAAACGACCCAGATGACAAAGATGACGGGATTGATGTGATGACCTGGCTAAGGAGGCTTTCAAAACCTGTGATTAAAGTAAACTCCTCCTCAAATTGTTCTACGCCTTTTTGACATTTCTTATAGTTTGGTTAATAAACCTCACGATGGTGGCTGAATATTTAAAGAAAGAAGAAACGATGTCTTTGGGGAAAAGCAGACTCAATGCAGAGATTTCTGAATTAAGATTCTTGTGCTACAAAAACACAGATGAAGGGCAGCGAGACCAAAATGTAAGGATAGACCCCAGGCCCCCCTTACGTTGCTGTTCCCATTGCAGGTCTGAGTAGAAGAGGGCCACCTTGAGTCTTGTTGATACACTGCAGGGTGCCTATTAGCAAGCTAGCTTCCCAGCTTCTGAAGTCAGATGGCCTCTACTAGGAACAATGAGGCTTTTGAGAAATGATCTACATAATTTTGACCAAAACCCTACTCTGCCTATCTAGTAATAAATCGAGATGATTTCATAGTTAGCACGATGCTTCATGTTTCCTAGAGCAAGTTCAACATGTAATCTCAGTGTTGTTCACAAGGACTTGGCGGCACCATCATCATTTACTGACGAGGTTCACGGAGATTAAGTTACGTACTTGCTGAATAACTAGAACATGAAACTGGATTTTCTGATTTCAAATCCAGAGCGATTCTACCATTTTGCTCTCTGGATTTTTACCTGAATGTTACGGTGGAAGTCATCTTGACAGAGAACATCTTTCAGTGATCAGGCATTGATATCTACTCCTATATCTGTTACTGGTTCTTGCAACTAACTTGTTACAGAGTGTGGCTTTTTCTCTTCACGCACCCTGCATTTCAAACTTTGCATCGTAACACATGATACAAAGATAGAATATGACTCTTTGGTTCTACCTAACATAGTTTAATGTGATGTACTGTTGTCTTCCATAATGCTACTGTCTAATTTCATGTTAGGATTGTTTTGTGTGTGAGATCAAGTAATTCACTACCCTTTGGGATATGCTGGTTATCAGAATGTTGGTTTCTGGTTATAGAATTTGGGGATGTTTAAGACCCTACTAAAGAAAAGCTCTTAATGGTCATATATTTTTATCTGAAGAAGCCAAAATATTTTTTCATTGGAATATTATTATTATAGTCAACGTTTGTTTATTGAAATGCACACATATACCTACACCCTGATTTTCAGGATGGCTGCAAGGAATTTTACATTATTTTAAAATGACATATAATATGTATATGGAACATTTTAATAACCCCCCACCCCTTTACACATAGCCTCTGTTTCGTTCTCAGGAATTTATTCAATTTATAATTAGTACCTCAATCATGAGGCAGAATATTTAATATGATGAAGGTATATATTGTCCCTAAAGTAATAGTCTGTAATATCAATATGATGTCAATAGCATTTCCAGATAGATTTTTTTGAAACTGAGAAAAAGTAAATTTCAATTGGAAATTTATTTGTAAAAATAGCAGGAACATTCTAAAAAAGAAGAGTAATGCAGGAAGAGAATGATTTTTTTTTTTTTTTTTTTTTTTTTTTTTTTTTGCGGTACGCGGGCCTCTCACTGTTGTGGCCTCTCCCATTGCGGAGCGCAGACTCCAGACGCGCAGGCTCAGCGGCCATGGCTCACGGGCCCAGCCGCTCCGCGGCATGTGGGATCCTCCCGGACCGGGGCACGAACCCGCGTCCCCTGCATCGGCAGGCGGACTCTCAACCAGTGCGCCACCAGGGAAGCCCGAGAATGATTTTTAATCAAATATTGCGTTGTGTTTTAAAGCTACAGGACATTTGGCGCTAGCAGGGGTAGTAGAACAGTGTAGTGTCCAGGAACAGGCCGCTATGAATATTTGTGTATATGAAGGTGGCATTTCAATTCAGTCGAGAGAAGGTGGTTCACTCAATAACGAGTATTGGGAGAACAGTGGTTCATGTGGAAACATAAAAATGGATCTCAACCCTTGCAACAAGTGAGACTTTCCCTTTTCACTAGTACTGTCTTATCCTATTTCACATTTGTACTCTGTTCAAGTTTTATTTTTATAATAAAGGTAGTTTATTTTTTAAAAAAGCTAATGACTTCATAATCTGACTCCCTTGTGTTGTGTTAATTCCAATTTACTCTGTTGTTACCATAAAAACGAATGATTTATTATTCTCATGTTTCGTATTTTACTCTATGTAAACATTGAATATGTGTTTTTAAATGTGGACTTTTAAGTTGAGAGCAACAACAAAATACCTTGCTTAGAAAATGAATTGTCAAGCAGATACTTTTAATAGTTTTAGTTGCCCTATTTCCTTATGGTGCTTCTTGTTGACGGCTTTTGATTCTACTTTTAAGTCTCTGATTTTATAAAACTCAGCTTTCTCTTATGATGCAGTGCCTGTGACCTTCCTCATAGGCGATGATGATTTCTGTTCACCATGTAATCTATGAGTTCCTGTTTTGAGCTGAGCTTCTTACAGCCATGACTCAGTTGTCAGCATGGCACAGCTTCAACCTCAATAAAATCTAGATGCCTATGGCAGCGCCTTGGAAACACGATGTCTTCATCTAATAATAATTTGAGATGAACTTTCATCCTTGAGATTGTTATACGATCTCAGAACACAAGAATCCTAAATAGTGGGCAACATTTCCAGGCAATGAAATATTTTTTGTCTCTCTCTTTTGGTGATATATTTAAAGGGGTGCTTTATAATACCTCTAATTTATCCTCTAGATAAATAGATATAGTTTTCTGTTGGGTGGGATATATACATATATATGAGTGTATGTCTGTTTATTGCCTAAAATAGTGTTTTACATTATAAAGGATGGTTAATAAATATTCATTACAAGAATATTTGAAATACAAAGTAGACTAGTAGCTTATAGTAGGATTCAGACAACCACCCAATTTTCCCTAAGCTGGGAATTTACATTGTTTTATTTAACTCTTAACTCTCATATTTACTCCTTCCTGATAATTCTTTCTTCTTTCTTTCACCTAACCTGCCACCTCAATGTACCTTTTCAGTTACATGAAAGATATACAAGAAGACATACATGCTGAAATCTTAACCTGTTTTTGTAAGGCCTCTGGATGGTGTGAACTTTTGATGGAGAATAGTTAATAAAAGGCGAACATTTCAGACTGGATTGAGGATAAGGTCAGGTCTATTGCTTCAAATAGATGTCAGCTCCACATGGACTTACCTACTAGAGAAAAGAAAATGTACTTCCTAAATCCATACCATATATATTTTTTACATATATATGTGTGTGTGTATATATATATATAAAGACTTTTTTAAAGATCAGTTTAAGGTTCACAGCAAAATTGAGGGAAAGGTGCAAAAATTTCCCCTGGCCCCTCATGCACTGCCTCCCCCAGTATCAACATATCCCTGAAGTTTATATTTGTTACAATTGATGAACCTACATGGACACATCATAATCATCCATGGTCCATCGTTTACCTTAAGGTTCCATCTTGGTTTTCTACATTCTGTGGGTTTTTACAAATATATAATGATATGTATCTACCATTATGGTATCATTTTCTAGAGTATTTTTACTGCCATAAAAATCCTCTGTGCTTTGTCTGTTCGTTCCCCTGCTCCAACAACCCATGACAACCACTGATCTTTTTACTGTTTCCATAGTTCTGCCTTTTCCAGAATGTCACATAGTTGAAATTATATAATAATTGAATAATAATTCAATAATATAATGAATGAGGAGTTACTTCTTATGAAGGGCAAGACATCTTTATTTTACCAAAAATTAATTTTAAAGCAAAAAGCATTATTAGAAATTAAGATAGTTTTTAAAGATAAATGATAAAATGTTTTTATCATACAAGAATAATCATAAAATGATAATGATAAAATGTTTCAAGTCACAGAGAAGAAATAACAATTTTATTTTATTTCCTTCTTATGGATGAGCAAAGAAAGTGATGTCAGTAGATTGGCTTTGCTGTGCATTGGGTGAGTGGACCCAAGTTTGGTTAGGTATCAGGGCAGGTTTGAGACGATTTACTCCAATTTTGAAAGAAGTTCTACTGTGAGTATAAGGCTATCAGACTCTTTCTTTGAAGATAGTATGCTTCAAAGAAACTGTTTGTGAAAGGAAGAATAAATCAATGAATGCAGTAAACTTCACGGCTGTCTTTTTTTTTGGCTGCGTATAATTGAATAATAATAATTGAATAATAATAATCTTTTCAGATTGGCTTTGTCACTTAGTAGTAAGCGTTTAAGTCTCCTCCGTGTCTTTTCATGGCTTGATAGCTGATTTCCTTTTTAGTGCTGAATAATACAGGCATACCTTGGAGATATTGTGGGTTTGGTTCCGGACCACGGCAAGAAAGCAAATAATGCAATAAGTGAGTCACATGATTTTTTTTGATTTCCCAGTACATATAAAAGTTACATTTACATTATACTGTAGTCTGTGAAGTGTATAATAGCATTGTGTCTAAAAAACATTGCATATACCTTAATTAAAAATACTTTATTGCGAAGAAATGCTAGCTACCATCCGAGCCTTCAGCAAATCATAATCTTTTTGCTGGAGAAGGGTCTTGCCTCAATGTTGAAGGCTGCTGACTGATCAGGGTGGTGTCTGCTGAATGCTGGGGTGGCCGTGCCAATATCTCAATATGAGACAGCAGCGAAGGGCTTCCTTGGTGGTGCAGTGGTTAAGAATCCACCTGCCAGTGCAGGGGACATGGGTTCGAGCCCTGGTCCAGGAAGATCCCACATGCCACAGAGCAACTAAGCCCGTGCGCCACAACTACTGAGCCTGTGCTCTAGAGCCCGTGAGCCACAACTACGGAGCCCACTCGCCACAACTACCGAGCGCATGCACCTAGAGCCCTTGCTCTGCAACAAGAGAAGCCACAGCAATGAGAAGCCCGCACACCACAAGGAAGAGTAGCCCCCTCTCGCCGCAACTAGAGAAAGCTCATACGCAGCCAAAAAAAAAAAGACAGCAGTGAAGTTTACTGCATTCATTGATTTAGTCTTCCTTTCAGAAACAGTTTCTTTGAAGCATACTATCTTCAAAGAAAGAGTCTGATAGCCTTATACTCACAGTAGAACTTCTTTCAAAATTGGAGTAAATCGTCTCAAACCTGCCCTGATACCTAACCAAACTTGAGTCCACTCACCCAATGCACAGCAAAGCCAATCTACTGACACCACTTCCTTTGCTCATCCATAAGAAGGAAATAAAATAAAATTGTTATTTCTTCTCTGTGACTTAAAACATTTTATCATTATCATTTTATGATTATTATTCTTGTATGATAAAAACATTTTATCATTTATCTTTAAAAACTATCTTAATTTCTAATAATGCTTTTTGCTTTAAAATTAATTTTTGGTATTAAAATAAAGATGTCTTGCCCTTTCATAAGAAGTAACTCCTCATTCATTAAAGTTTTATCATGAGATTGCAGCAATTCAATCATATCTTCAGGCTCCACATCTAATTCTATTTCTGTTGCTGTTTCCATCACATCTGCATTTACTTCCTCCACTGAAATTTTGAGCCCTTCAAAGCCATCCAGGAGGGTTGGAATCAACCTTTTCCAAACTCCTGTCAATGTTGATATTTTGACCTCTTCCCATGAATTTATGGATGTTCTTGATGGAATCTAGAATAGTAAATCCTTTCCAGAACATTTTCAATTTACCTTTGCCTGGATATGGCAGAGGAATCACTATCCGTGGCGGCTAAAGTTTTACGAAATGTATTTCTTTTTCTTTTTCTTTTTTTTTTTTTTTTTTTTGTGGTACGCGGGCCTCTCACTGCGGTGGCCCCTCCCGTTGCGGAGCACAGGCTCCGGACGCGCAGGCTCAGCGGCCATGGCTCACGGGCCCAGCCGCTCCGCGGCATGTGGGATCTTCCCGGACCGGGGCACGAACCCGCGTCCCCTGCATCGGCAGGCAGACTCTCAACCACTGTGCCACCAGGAATGCCCTACAAAATGTATCTTAAATAATAAGACTTGCAAGTCATAATTGCTCCTTGACCCGTGGGCTGCAGAATGGACGTTGTGTTAGCAGGCATGAAAACAACATTAATCTCATTGTACATCTCCATCAGAGCTCTTGGGTGGCCAGGTACACTGTCAATGAACAGTAATATTTCAAAAGGAATCTTTGTTTCTGGGCTTAAAATATTCAGTAAACCATGTTGTAAATAGGTGTGTTGTCATCCAGGTTTTGTTGTTCCATTTCTAGAACACAGGCCGATTAGATGTAGGATAATTCTTAAGGGCCCTAGGATTTTCAAAATTGTAAATTATCATTGGCTTCAACTTAAAGTCACCAGTCACATTAGCCCCTAACAAGAGAGTCAGCCTGTCCTTTGCAGCTGTGAACCCAGCCATTGACTTCTCCTTTCTAGCTATGAAAGTCCTAGATGGCATCTTCTTCCAATATAAAGCTGTTTCATCTACATGGAAAATCTGTTGTCTAGTGTAGCCACCTTCATGAAGAATCTTAGCTAGATCTTCCGGATAACTTGCTACAGCTTCTACACCAGCACTTGCTGATTCCCTTGCACTTATATATTATGGAAATTACTTCTTTCCTTAAACCTCATGAACAAGCCTCTGTCAACTCCAGACTTCTACAGCTTCCTTACCTCTCTCAGCCTTCGTAGAACTGAAGAGATTTGGGGCCTTGCTCTGGATTGGGCTTTGGCTTAAAGGAATGTTGTGGCTGGTTTGATCTTCTCTTCAGACCACTAAAATTTTCTCCGTATCAGCAGTACGGCTGATACGGAGAAAATTAGTTAGGTTAGTTAGACCAGGTAAGTCTTGGATGAAGAATATGCAGCTTCTAGGTTCAGGAGAAGGACTTCAAACCTTGGTGGCTTAGAAGCAAAGCAGGCTGAAGGATTTGATCTTCCTTTCTGCCCTTTTAACTTAAATCTCAAACCTGGGTAAGACTATGTCAATGTGAGAAAACATCAGTTAATCATATGACCAGCAGAAGAAACCAAAAGACATGGGCCCATGTGCTGATGGCACCACCTGTGCAAATGTGTTTCTTAGATCAGCTTGGGTTGCTTGAACAGAGTACCATAGACTGGGTGGCTTCTAAGGAACAGAAATTTATTTCTCACAGTTCTGGAGGCTGGGAGTCTGAGATCAGGGTGCCTACGTGTTTGGGTTTTGGTGAGAGCCCTCTTCTAGGTTGCAGGCTGCCGACTTCTCCTTGTATCCTCAAGTGGTGGAAAGAGCGAACTAGCTTTCCTCTTAGAAAAGCACTCACCCCAATCACGAGGGCTCTACCCTCATGACCTAATCACCTTCCAAAGTCCTCACGTCCAAATACCATCACAATGGGGGGTTAAGATTTAAACATATGAATCTGGGGGGAATAAAACATTCAGCCATTGTAGGGATGATGGAGGGGCAGGTGGTTCTCAAGGCAGTTGCATCCAGGATCCAGGACACATAGCTGTGTGGGAGAGAAAAAGCAAGCATCTGCAGAGAGCAAGACCAAACCAACTGCGATGTGACTAATAATTCCACACGGTGACTCAAAGGATGTTTTAAAACCTGTTGCATCACAGCAATACTTTTTCTCCTCAGGGACGGAGGGTTGCACAGTGGACAGAGAATGGGTGGAGAAGAGTCATGAGCTTTCCTTTGAACTGTGGTCCTCATTCTTTTTTTCTATCCCAGCACACAAGAGCAATATTATACTAGACCGCCAGTAAAAATAGATCTCAGTGAGAGTGAAGGAAAGAAATCATTCTCCCTCAGGGAAGGGAATCAGACTATGAGGGAAGGAGGGATATGAGGTTGGAAGAAGTCCCTTCCTGCCCAGGGGATTCTGATGCACCGTGCCTCCTCCTGATTCATTAGGAATCTTGCCTTAAAATTTTATCCACAGGAAAACACAATGTCGGGAGGGTGATGAACGTGAAAGAAATAAAATCTCTATACTTACATTCTGGTTTGTGCTAGATACTGAAACTAAGAGGACTATATGAAAAAAATAAGTGATAGTGCAACGTAGAGGTAAAACATAACTAAAATGGAAAGATAAATAGCCCTGACTATATTTGGCCTAAAAAATGCACTGATCTTGCTAACAGTAATGAACTGTGGAAGGTGAGTTGGCATTCGTCAGTCATCAGTGGATGGATCACTGAACAAGTCAGTGTGATTTCTGTCATGTGTGACAGATCGATCAAGAAGACTCTACAAGAAATTTGACGGTTCTGTGAAGTCTGAGTAAAGATTTTTAGATATATTGTGTGGCACCGTTGAATTATTTAAAATATTCTCAGTATTTTTTAATTTAAATTATTATTTTTAACCTATAGTTTATTTTTGTTTTATCCATTTATTTCTTAAATTGAAGTATAGTTGGTTTACAATATTGTGTGTGTTTCAGGTATTCAGCGAAGTGATTCAGTTATACATATATACATATATATATATTCTTTTTCAGATTCTTTTCCATTGTAAGTTACTACAAGATATTGAATATAGTTCCCTGTGCAATACAGTAGGTACTTGTTGTTTATCTATTTTATATATAGTAGTATGCATCTGTTAATCCCAAACTCCTAATTTATTCCCCCTCTATCCCCTTGGGTAACTATAAATTTGTTTTCAATATTTGTTGATCATCAAAATATTTTACAAAGACATTTTCCCCTTTCAAAATGAGGAAAGTGCCAATAAAAATCACACACACACACACACACACACACACACACGACTATAATTCAGTGGTTTATACAAGTTCTCATTCCACAATAAAGTGGTAATATGCAGATATTATAGAACTGCCCCCCCGGGAAATGTTAGTAACACAGGGAGATTTCCTGTGCTCACTTGGATTTTACCCAGTGGTATAAAATTGAATCATTGCTAAATAGCAGACAATTCGTGGAATGATTGCATCTTACTCTAATATTCCTCACCAGAGCATTTCACCCAATTCTTGGCTGAGGTTCTTATTTCAGTGACTTTTGAGAAGGGAAATGAAGCAAATACTCTTTGGTATGCCTTATTTTAAATACTCCACATGTATCAAATCATAACATTCTTACCACAATCCTGCAAAGATGGAACTATGATTTTGTATTTCCATTTACCACGTGAGGACCAGAGAGCTTATGCAATCTGCCCAAGACACAGAGTTAATAGATGGCAGAGCTGGGCCTTGAATCAAGGCAGACTGTCTTTAGAGCACCTGCTCTTTTCTATTACTTCAATTTGAGTATTGAGTTGTAATGAAGTTCAAATGGTTCAGAAATCAGAATGATATAAGATGGTATTTATACACAAGTTGTACCCCAGCCCCTCTCTTTCCTCTCTATCCCTAGTTTTTTCCTTATGCATGGACATGGAAATAAAAACACATATACTTATTTACCCACCTTTGACGCTGTTCTGCCTTACTTTTTTTTTTTATATACTGAGCAGTAGACCTTGGAAATCTTTCAATATCATAGATAGAGAACTTTCTTGTTCCCTTTTTCCCTCTCTCACTTCCTTTCTGCGTGTTTATGGACCAGAAAAGACAGGTCTCTGGGCAAAACAGGATGATCTTAAAAACTAGAGCTTTACATGTAGAAAAGTGCCAATATTTTGCAAGTGACACAACTTACCTTGGAGATTGCTCTTCAGGTCTAAATCATGTAAACCTCTACATGGTAACTGATTAGTAATTACAAAATAGAAAACTTTCATTCATGTAGCTTTTTATTTTGCTTTTTCATCAATTCACAGCACAGTCTGGTATTCAGCAGTTTTATATCCTTAAGATATAATGATGAATGATGTTTACAGAAATATCTCAAAGGCACCATAAAAATCATTCAGTTCTCTGTGTCATCAAAGAGGCATAAAACTATATTCAAAATAATTGTGTGAAATGTTTATTATGTTGATTTTTTTATTTTGAAAATTATTATTATGAGGTACTCAACTGGAATTTTCCACTCCTCACTCATATCATATAATACAATTTACTGTGCTGACTCGATTTACTCTATTTATATAGCATTATAAGTTATTGTATAGTCCAAAATTGTTTTGTTCTTGTATATTGCGAACAAAACAAAATGCAAGCCTTTCCACTTTGAAGAAAGAAAATAGAGGCTAGTAAGACCAGCACAGATCTTATAATAAAATGAAAAAATATTTATAAAGTACTAAAAGAGTTATATTGAGTAATTCTAAAAGTGTTTATATATGTAACTAAAAGGAATTTAAATATATCATATCCTATGGTGATTTTTTTGTGTCCTATTGGGTATCTCTATATAGATCTCCTTTAATCATTTCAGGAACAAGATATGGTTTAAATGTAATCGTATACCATCGACATTGAAGATTAGCAACAAACCTAGAAAAAGTAAATCTTGTTTAAACACACTTGTAAGGGGACTGTTAAATAGGTCCCTCACCTAGTCCACTCCACATACTGAAATCTAATTAGCAGTAATCAGGTGTGGTTTATTTGGCATTATCTGGAGGATAAAAAAATGCTTCATAAAAATAACTGAAGGACTAGTACAGAATGCATGAATTCACAATGTAGGATGAAAACTATAGGCAATTTCTCATAGAATTAAATTAAACGTAGTTGTACACAGGTACATACCAATTATATTCAGTGAAGCTTTGGCATTCTCTCAGTCAATTTAGGCTAAGTTACGCTTTGGAAACAGGCAACCCTAAACTCTCAGTTGCCCAAATCACCAGAGTGTATTTAGTTCTCGTCTTCTGTGTAACAGTGTTTGGCCTTTTCTCTGCTCTGCATCATCTTTTCTCCAGAATCAGGCTGACTGAATGATTTTGTTAGAATATCTCTGGGCTCAAGGCAGAGGGAGAAAATGGCAAACCATGAGCTTTAAGGTTTAAGGTTCGGCTCAGAAGTAACATACGTCTCTTTTTCCTGTATTTCATATTTCACATCTGGGTTCAGCAGCACGGAGGTGAGTCATTCCTGCCCTAGGGAGGGATTCCACGGTGAGGTGAGCGTGCTGGAGAGGAGAAGCGAACATTTGGAGCAATAATACATTCGCATGTAGACTTAAACTTCTTGTTCCTTCTCATTAAGGAGCTGATAGAAACCCTTGGACCAGGTATGGTTAAATATGGTGCAAATAATAAGTGATTTCGTTTTGTGATTCCCATGCTTTTACTGACTAGCTTGTCTTTAATGAATTTCTAAAATCATTTTTTCTTATTATTGAGGAAAACTCTTATACCCTATACCTGTGGCTACTCCAAGTTTATTTTATTCATCAAATGCTTAATAAGCGCTCTTATGTATTCATGAATATGGTAGAATTCTTACCCCCTAGAAGCTCAGCGTTTAGTTGAGGATATAAATAATTACGTTGAATATTTTGAGGATAATAAAATGAAAATATAGGTTTATTACTCTGTTCAACATTATTTTAAAAACTATGAAATGTGCTGTATGTAGATTTTCTCATTTAATACAACTATGCTATCAGGTAGAGGTCATTATTTTTTTCATAGTCACATGCTTAGGGTGGTTAAGTGACATGCCTGAGTCACATAGCTATGTTCACCTCAAACCAGGTCATCTGTTCTAGAGCCTAAGCTCTTTCATAGCACTCTACTGTTAGCTCCTATTTTTATTTCTCTGAAAAGATCTTACTTTCAGTCTGTGTGATCCTGAAGTAATTGTCTGCTTTGTGTCCTGCATCTGGCATATTGGCAATGTTGAGGATTGTTTTCTCTCACATTTGATAGGATGAGTGTCTTCTGCTTCAAGGTCAAAGCTGAATGTATGTCTCATTGGGCAAGACATGGGCGAGACATCACCTTCTGTACATCTTTATTCAGCTTCACCAGTAGTAAAGTTTAAGACTATTTCACCATTTATCTACTTCAGAGTGGATCTATTTATGTTCAATATGCTTACTCTAAAACTAAAATGAATTTAAAACTTTATGATGTGGTAATGTGGGATCTTCCCAGACCGGGGCACGAATCCGTGTCCCCTGCATCGGCAGGCGGACTCTCAACCACTGCGCCACCAGGGAAGCCCTTTTCTGTTTTTTTTTTGTTTGTTTTTTTTGTTTTTTTGTTTTTTTAATTTTTAAATAGTAGTCGACAATGTTTCCAAAGAAGCTATCTGGTTTGGAAAATGACATTAATTTGAACCTAAAGAAAGAAGCATGTAATTGTCATTAATGATTTTTTAAAAAGTTTCCGCCCATCTAGATGAAAAGAAAGTCATTTTGAAGGGCAATCAATTAACAGCTTAATTGAGAAAATAACGTGTTACTCTATCCCTGTCTGAGGGACTACTGCTGATGTTGGCTTCAAGTTTGGGCTGTCATTCATTCATTCATTCATGGCACTACTACCACATTCATTCATTCATTCATGGCACTACTACCACATTCATTCATTCATTCATGGCACTACTACCACATTCATTCATTCATTCATGGCACTACTACCACATTCATTCATTCATTCATGGCACTACTACCACATTCATTCATTCATTCATGGCACTACTACCACATTCATTCATTCATTCATGGCACTACTACCACATTCATTCATTCATTCATGGCACTACTACCACATTCATTCATTCATTCATGGCACTACTACCACGTCCCTCTTTATACTATTCTCCAAGCACTATAACAATTAGGCATGTGTGCCGTATTCTACATTCATTCACTTGTTGGGCTGCTAGGTCATCTTTGTTGCTGCTGATTAGATCTCTTAGCAGGGTGCAGGCAAATGTTTAACAGCTGGCTCTCTGTAAAAAGAACGAGTCTGGATTTGTAGCATTTGCTGATTACTATGGCAGAAATTACTCTCAACAAGGCTGCATCAGAGGTCTTAGAACTTGGATGTGAGAAGAGATGCCCACCATTAGCTCTCAGAGCACAGCTCAAATATACTCCTTTTCCATAAATGGTTCTCAAATTGTGGTCCCTGGATCAGAGCATCACCTGGAAACTTGCAGAAATGAACATTTGGGGCTTATCGGAGATCTGAATCACAAACTAGAGGTGGAGCCCAGTACTCTGTATTTTAACACACCTTTCAGGTGATTCTGGTGCTGGCTTTACACCCCTGCCTGTATGCCTGGCCCTGTTAGCAGTATACATGTCTACTGGAAACCACGATCTTCTCTCAGATGTAAGAAGTAAAATGAGACAATGTGCACGCCACTTTAGTTCTACTGGAAAATAAACAATGACTACATTTAGGTTTTCTTAAATGCACACCTTTGTTAACTACTACCTCTAAACATAATTCCATGAAATAATAGTTCTCATATCAATTCATTTGAGACAATAATTGACATCCAAGGTCAAACATTTTAATTTTTAATTATTTTTCCTTTTCCTTTTGGTTTTGAGGCTCTGAAATTTAGACGTGGTACACTGGGAAAGAACATCTTTGTTCCCAGGGTCTAGGGTCTCAGCCAGGACCACTCAAATGGCTGGGACCTGGAACAGCTGGGTGCTGGCAGGGCATAAGATCAAACATTTTAAACCAAAAAATATACTACAATAGAAGCAATAATAATGGATGACAGTTTCCCCTAATTAAACAGATTTCACTTTACTAAAATAAACAAAATCCATTTCCATCAGTGTTGAAAATTAACCAGGCAATTGAAACGAGGCACCTGATATATGACATTACTCCCATATGTGATGCTCCAATAGCACATTAAATACTGCATAATTTGGGAAACAGAAGTTTTACCAAGGTAAATCTTATATAACATAAAATCATGCAATTAACTGAACTCAAACAAATTCTCTGATGTAAGGGTATGTAAAAATATCCCCTTTTAAAAACATCGGTGTGATTTTTTTTTGGCCACGCCATGTGGCTTGTGGGATCTTAGTTCCCTGACCAAGGATTGAACTCGGGCCCTCGGCAGTGAAAGCGCTGAGTCCTAACCACTGGACCACCAGGGAATTCCCTAGTGTGATGCATTTTTAATAAAGTTATATAAAGTGGAAACACATCAAGATTTGAAAATTTAATTCAACCAAGCAAAATATTTATTAAGCAACTTATGGGAAATCTGATGGCAACAATATTATTGATGGATTTTGTTGTAATGATGGAGAAGGAGTACTTTTCATTAGAGTACGTATTCTAATAAGGCCTGAGCAAGGATAGAGGCATTTAGATAAATGCCAGAAAATTAGTAACAGCAGAACTAAGACTTGGACAAACTTCAAATTGAAGGTGAAAGAAAAAGGTTAAGAGTAACTTCATTTCACCTAAGATGACCAAGAAGATGGTGATGCCTCTCGATGAAATTAGGAATGCACCAGGGTGAAGCAAAGGAAATGAACTTAGTTTTGGACATTGTGAATTTATGATCCCAACAGCTAGTAGTACTGCTTTCTATTTGGTATGCCTTATACTAAATACTCCACATGTATCAAATCATAACATTCTTACCACAATCCTGCAAAGATGGAACTATGATTTTGTATTTCCATTTACCACGTGAGGACCAGAGAGCTTATGCAATCTGCCCAAGACACAGAGTTAATAGATGGCAGAGCTGGGCCTTGAATCAAGGCAGACTGTCTTTAGAGCACCTGCTCTTTTCTATTACTTCAATTTGAGTATTGAGTTGTAATGAAGTTCAAATGGTTCAGAAATCAGAATGATATAAGATGGTATTTATACACAAGTTGTACCCCAGCCCCTCTCTTTCCTCTCTATCCCTAGTTTTTTCCTTATGCATGGACATGGAAATAAAAACACATATACTTATTTACCCACCTTTGACGCTGTTCTGCCTTACTTTTTTTTTTTATATACTGAGCAGTAGACCTTGGAAATCTTTCAATATCATAGATAGAGAACTTTCTTGTTCCCTTTTTCCCTCTCTCACTTCCTTTCTGCGTGTTTATGGACCAGAAAAGACAGGTCTCTGGGCAAAACAGGATGATCTTAAAAACTAGAGCTTTACATGTAGAAAAGTGCCAATATTTTGCAAGTGACACAACTTACCTTGGAGATTGCTCTTCAGGTCTAAATCATGTAAACCTCTACATGGTAACTGATTAGTAATTACAAAATAGAAAACTTTCATTCATGTAGCTTTTTATTTTGCTTTTTCATCAATTCACAGCACAGTCTGGTATTCAGCAGTTTTATATCCTTAAGATATAATGATGAATGATGTTTACAGAAATATCTCAAAGGCACCATAAAAATCATTCAGTTCTCTGTGTCATCAAAGAGGCATAAAACTATATTCAAAATAATTGTGTGAAATGTTTATTATGTTGATTTTTTTATTTTGAAAATTATTATTATGAGGTACTCAACTGGAATTTTCCACTCCTCAATCATATCATATAATACAATTTACTGTGCTGACTCGATTTACTCTATTTATATAGCATTATAAGTTATTGTATAGTCCAAAATTGTTTTGTTCTTGTATATTGCGAACAAAACAAAATGCAAGCCTTTCCACTTTGAAGAAAGAAAATAGAGGCTAGTAAGACCAGCACAGATCTTATAATAAAATGAAAAAATATTTATAAAGCACTAAAAGAGTTATATTGAATAATTCTAAAAGTGTTTATATATGTAACTAAAAGGAATTTAAATATGTCATATCATATGGTGATTTTTTTGTGTCCTATTGGGTATCTCTATATAGACCTCCTTTAATCATTTCAGGAACAAGATATGGTTTAAATGTAATCATATACCATCGACATTGAAGATTAGCAACAAACCTAGAAAAAGTAAATCTTGTTTAAACACACTTGTAAGGGGACTGTTAAATAGGTCCCTCACCTAGTCCACTCCACATACTGAAATCTAATTAGCAGTAATCAGGTGTGGTTTATTTGGCATTATCTGGAGGATAAAAAAATGCTTCATAAAAATAACTGAAGGACTAGTACAGAATGCATGAATTCACAATGTAGGATGAAAACTATAGGCAATTTCTCATAGAATTAAATTAAACGTAGTTGTACACAGGTACATACCAATTATATTCAGTGAAGCTTTGGCATTCTCTCAGTCAATTTAGGCTAAGTTACGCTTTGGAAACAGGCAACCCTAAACTCTCAGTTGCCCAAATCACCAGAATGTATTTAGTTCTCGTCTTCTGTGTAACAGTGTTTGGCCTTTTCTCTGCTCTGCATCATCTTTTCTCCAGAATCAGGCTGACTGAATGATTTTGTTAGAATATCTCTGGGCTCAAGGCAGAGGGAGAAAATGGCAAACCATGAGCTTTAAGGTTTAAGGTTCGGCTCAGAAGTAACATACGTCTCTTTTTCCTGTATTTCATATTTCACATCTGGGTTCAGCAGCACGGAGGTGAGTCATTCCTGCCCTAGGGAGGGATTCCACGGTGAGGTGAGCGTGCTGGAGAGGAGAAGCGAACATTTGGAGCAATAATACATTCGCATGTAGACTTAAACTTCTTGTTCCTTCTCATTAAGGAGCTGATAGAAACCCTTGGACCAGGTATGGTTAAATATGGTGCAAATAATAAGTGATTTCGTTTTGTGATTCCCATGCTTTTACTGACTAGCTTGTCTTTAATGAATTTCTAAAATCATTTTTTCTTATTATTGAGGAAAACTCTTATACCCTATACCTGTGGCTACTCCAAGTTTATTTTATTCATCAAATGCTTAATAAGCGCTCTTATGTATTCATGAATATGGTAGAATTCTTACCCCCTAGAAGCTCAGCGTTTAGTTGAGGATATAAATAATTACGTTGAATATTTTGAGGATAATAAAATGAAAATATAGGTTTATTACTCTGTTCAACATTATTTTAAAAACTATGAAATGTGCTGTATGTAGATTTTCTCATTTAATACAACTATGCTATCAGGTAGAGGTCATTATTTTTTTCATAGTCACATGCTTAGGGTGGTTAAGTGACATGCCTGAGTCACATAGCTATGTTCACCTCAAACCAGGTCATCTGTTCTAGAGCCTAAGCTCTTTCATAGCACTCTACTGTTAGCTCCTATTTTTATTTCTCTGAAAAGATCTTACTTTCAGTCTGTGTGATCCTGAAGTAATTGTCTGCTTTGTGTCCTGCATCTGGCATATTGGCAATGTTGAGGATTGTTTTCTCTCACATTTGATAGGATGAGTGTCTTCTGCTTCAAGGTCAAAGCTGAATGTATGTCTCATTGGGCAAGACATGGGCGAGACATCACCTTCTGTACATCTTTATTCAGCTTCACCAGTAGTAAAGTTTAAGACTATTTCACCATTTATCTACTTCAGAGTGGATCTATTTATGTTCAATATGCTTACTCTAAAACTAAAATGAATTTAAAACTTTATGTTGTGGTAAATAGATTTAGATACCCTCATTTAAATCACTAAGCCTCAACTGCATGGGAAGTAAATTTATCCAAAATATTGTTGAATAGAGTGCAGTCTACTTATTAATTAATAAAGCCATTGTACACTTTTTTGATAATCTTTGTCAAGCTCCCATGCTCTGAAAAGACTGATCAAAATTGTGAAAACTTCAAAACCACTTTTGTGAATTCTGAAGATTTGAGAACCATAATAATTGTCTTAATTTATTTTTTTAAAAGATGGAGGGGGCTTCCCTGGTGGCGCAGTGGTTGAGAGTCCGCCTGCCGATGCAGGGGAACCGGGTTCGTGCCCCGGTCCGGGAAGATCCCACGTGTCGCAGAGC
>NC_041217.1:8130088-8199739 GCF_002837175.3 Physeter macrocephalus | reverse complement strand
CCCCGGTCCGGGAAGATCCCACGTGCCGCGGAGCGGCTGGGCCCGTGAGCCATGGCCGCTGTGCCTGCGCGTCCGGAGCCTGTGCTCCGCAATGGCAGAGGCCACAACAGTGAGAGAGGCCCGCCAACCGCAAAAAAAAAAAAAAAAAAAAAAAAAAAAGATGGAGGAATTTGTTTCTTTGTAACTCAGAAGTAATTACAAGGATTCAGATTTTGCCTGAATATAAGGAAGATTTTTTTTTTTATGTTAGATCTTTTCTCCAAAAACTTGAATGCTTTTGGAGGTGGAGAGTTTTTAAAATCATTGTAGAATACAGGTAGAAACTAGATGTTTACTTTGCAGAGACGTGATGGAGGGGCTGTGGTATCAGCTGGAACCCAACAGATACTGGCAGTATTTGCTCACAATCTCAGTTTTTAACTCTTGAAGCAGGATTCATATATCTTATGCCCTTGATATCATAATGTAAATTTATTTCCCCAATTTAAATTAGCAGTGGACACTTAAGTGAAGATTTCCTGGTGTTACAAAGGAGAAAATGTGTCACTGATCACACAACAAAGAACTTTATGAAATCTTCATCAGATGTTTTGTTCTTCCAGAAACATCCCTCAGCCTTTATCTGCCAGGGTATCTTCTGCTCTCTACCATCCAATCTTGCCCACTCAGGCTTCTAAATTTTCCTAGATCTGGTTCCTTTTCTCAATCCACTGCCAGTTGATAAGTCTCTTCAAATTTCTATCTCCTCCTTTTTAAAATCAGAGCAATTTGGCTCTTTGCTATTTCTCTAATATATATCCCCATTCTCTTCACCTTGCTGTGCTAATAAAGCACCCTCTGGCTAGCAATCTCTACTCTTCCTTGAATGCGTGGAGATTATCAAGAGCAAATACAATTTTGCTGTGATACACATACATACATGCAAATATGTAACCTTGAGATTAGAAAGTCTCAAAAATTAAAAAAAAATGGTGAAGATGCTGTTGGGATTGAGGAAGAAAATTGCAGGTACAAAAAAGGTATGATTTCTGAAGTCAATAAGCTTAAACTTTTGCTCTTAGATACTATTTTTGGTGATTGAAATAAATTATGCATAGAAGGAAACCAGAAGACTTGACACTAGCATTCTATTCTTATGTTGTTGCAAATATAACATGATACTTTAAAAAAATAAAATCATTAGTTAAGATGTACTTTACTCTTTATTTATGTGCAGTGTATCCAGAGTTCCTGGAAATCATAAGAGGAATGTAGAGGGGAAAGACTGCATTTTTTTTTTCTTATTTCTATTTAACGCAGGCCGTCGTGACTGACTAAAGTCCATCCTTTGTGGTATCTTAGTAGCTGTCAAAGCTGCTGCTTTTTCCCTCTTCTTCTCTTCTTCCAAAGTCCTTACTGAAGGACAACCTGAAAGGCCACAGAAAAATGAATCTGTAGATTATTGTTGCTCCAAGAATTCTGACCTGCAGAGCAGAGTTTGTGAGACACCTTTGGGAAAGGAAAAAGAAAAAAAAACTTCCAGGAATTAAGAGAAAATGAGATGTTTAGAGGAGAAGGGTATGTGACTTGGGTTCTAAGGGAAAAAGTAAATATGAAAGCTTCTGCCTTCCCTCTTGGCTCTTTGAAGTTCTTTCAAGGATACATTAAAAATTCTTGGATTTACCTTATGATATTGAGTGAAATAGAAGCACATTTTTATAAACATAATTTTCTTTGAAATGCAGTGTCACTTAAAATTCAAAACATCTAATCTTTATATGAACTATTGAACGTACACTGCAGTTTCTTTTAAATCTTGGACTTCTACCAGTCTGATGTTCTTCTTCCTCAAGATTCGTGAGGTAATGTACAAAAAAAGTACAATAATGTAGTTTTATTAAAGTAAAAATGTACTCTGAAATTGGCAGAGGGATGGAAACAAGAAATAATAACTTGGCTCCCTTCTTTCTTTCATATTTTGTGAAATTAGAATACTCAGAACTGTCATGGGATGATCTATCCCTTGAAAACTATCCTACATCTTTAATATAATAGATACATAATCACAATTGTTTAATTTTTTAGTTTTTACCCAATTACAGATTTTTTGCTGTCTTAAATATAGATTCATTTTCCGTGTAAGAACTTACCTTCTCAGCCATTAAAGCATTTTGAGAACATATGGTTTCATTAAACTCTCCTTATTGAGAATCTGTCCAGAGTAATCAGTATTTTAAAATAACTTGTTACCTTATCTTGGGACATTTCCATTTTCTTTCCCTTATGAGCTGGTAAGCTGTTTGAAATAAAAATTAAGCAGTTTTCTAACATTTTAGTTTTTTTCTTAACAGGGATGAGCTATTAAATAAATTATTAATTTGGGATGTATGAACAATTTCAATAAACTTCAAAAAACTAGGTGGTTGAGGTTGATGGTAAATAACGGTCTTAAGCAATCTTAATTTTGGAAAATTTAAGGAAATAAGGTGGACTCTTTTATTCTTTAGTAAGGTCTATTACTGCAGCATTGTTTTCCATAAGTTAAGGAATCCCAGGACAGATGCTTGGAACATTTTAAAAATTAGAGAAGAGATTGTTTTTGCAATAAAGCACCTGTCATGTTACTGTTTTATGGTATTTTTATATAATATGTTCACTAGTTATAGTGTTCTGTATAGCAATGAAAATAGGAAGAGTTAAATGCAGATTTCATGGTTAATTTCCTCACTAAAACATTAGTGTTCAGAACCTACAGGGATTGAAATATTTTGGATAAAGTTATTTTCCATGCAGGTAGGGTTTAGTATTTAAATGAGGCTATCTAAAACGACCATGTATTAAGATTTATTTAATACATCATAAGATTTTAAATTATTTTGCATTTCGGAGTATACTGAACATAGATGATATTGAGTCTGAAAGGTGTTATTAACATCCCACTTCAATTTGCTTCTTTGGGAGCTTTCCGATGTAGCTGTAGATTCGATTGGGCTTCATGCATTGACAAGGTCTTTTTTTTTTTTTTTTTTTGTGGTATGCGGGCCTCCTTCTGCTGTGGCCTCTCCCGTTGCGGAGCACAGGCTCCGGACGCGCAGGCTCAGCGGCCATGGGTCACGGGCCCAGCCGCTCCGCGGCACGTGGGATCCTCCCAGACCGGGGCGCGAACCCGGTTCCCCTGCATCGGCAGGCGGACGCGCAACCACTGCGCCACCAGGGAAGCCCATTGACAAGGTCTTGATGCCAACTCTGGCTTTAAATCTTTCAAGGTGATTCTTTAACATAAAAATTAATGAAGTATTGTTTTATTGATTGACGATGCTCGGTAAAACGATTGAACATCTTCAGATGGGAACCAGTTTTATCTAAATTATAAAGATATTCCTTTGTAGACTAAAAGAGTGCCTGACCCACGGTATGTGTTCAAATCAAGATTTATTGAATGAGTGAGTGGTTGAATGCATACATGACATAAACCTATTCTGTAGAAATACTTCAACCATTTTTCTTCTGTGCCATTTTCAGGTCATGTGTAGATAGCCATTTCATTGTGGTGATTGCTGCAATTTTCTTATACATGTGTTTTGCCTTTTAGTCAAAGTATGAGTTGCTTTGTTATGTTCCTATTTATATACTGCAGTTCAGGGTGTGGAACTACTGTAGATTTTTATAGTTTATTTTGTCTTTCATTTATTCACTCAGGAAGCATGTATTAATTATTTTCTATGTGCCTGATCCTTTGCTAGGAGGAGAAGCTACAAACAAAAGACCTACTCTCAAGAAATGAGAGAAATAGAAATGTTCACATTTAATTATAAATCAGTCTATAACATACGTGCTCGGTAAAACACAGGCACAATGTACTTAGGGATACTAGAGAAAGGGTGAGTTATGGTCACCTTGTGCCAAGTAAGCCCAAACATGGAATAAGCAGAAAAGTGGGAGTGAAGGAAACTATAAAGGATCAATTTTAAATTTGAAGGAGGGAGTATGGATTTAAGAGGCTAGAAGGGGATGAAGAAACACAGGCTCCCAAGAGGATCCTGCAGACAGGACCTAAGTAGAGAATGGTCTCTTTCTATCGACAACTGACCAACGGTGTTCAGGAGATTTTGCCTGGAACATAGCCTGGGAGAAGGAAGTAAAACGTCCTGTAGGGCACTGGATAGCTTCTGTTCTTCAAGTTTTATTATATTTCTATTTCTTCTAACCAGTTACAAACTTTAATGAAATTTTAATTTTTTTAATTTAAATACATTCCAAAGAGGGCCCTCCCCAACACTTCCCTCTTTCCCATATAGGTTGACATTCCTTTCAGTCTTAGAATGAATCCAAATTCTGGTGTGCGTCCGAGTTGGCCAGTGTGAGAAGCCGGGAGCCACAGGTGTGTAGATGGATGGGGGGAGGGGCTGCTTCTTACGATACCTGTTAATTTGCTTTTGCCTAAGCGAGTTGCAGGGCACTTACAACACTGAGATTTCTCAGCACAGTCTCACTGTGTGCATTGCTCCCTGCTGGAAACATAGTGCTTAGTATTTATCCTTTTATAATGTATCTCTTCTTCTTCATCTGATTGTCAGCTTCATCAAGGCAAAGATCTTGTGCTTGAAACATAATAAAATCTCAAGAAATGCTAAAAATTGCTTATTACATTAGTGAATACATGGATGAACACATGAATGATGTTTCTTATCCAGGCGCTGGAAAATTTTAGACTAGAGCCTAGGCTTCTAATTCTCAACCCACTTTTATTCTCACTCTCTGTGTCTCATTTACCTACCAACTATACCATGTGAAATTCTTGCTTATTTATATATCTCCTAATCAATGAAGCTAGATATTTTTAAATGCTTAAAAAGCATTTATGTTTTTTTCCCTCTGTTAACTGTTTATTCATGTCTTTTATACGTTCTTTTAATTCTTCTGTTGGATTTTTTTTTTTTTTTTGGCTTCTTCTCACCTTATGGCTTACTTTATATATTAGGTAACTTCACCCTTTGCCATAAACAGTTTCCCATTCCATGGTTAGTATTTTGGCTTTTCTCATGCTGTTTTGCCAAATGGAAGTTTTCATTCACTTTTTAAAAAAAAATTATTTATTTTATTTATTTATTTTTGGCTGCGTTGGGTCTTCGTTGCTGTGCGCGGGCTTTCTCTAGTTGCAGCGAGCGGGGGCTACTCTTCGTTGCAGTGTGCGGGCTTCTCATTGCCCTGTCTTCTCTTTATTGTGGAGCACAGGCTCTAGGCGCGTGGGCTTCAGTAGTTGTGGCATGTGGGCTCAGTAGTTGTGGCTCATGGGCTCTAGAGCACAGGCTCAGTAATTGTGGTGCACGGGCTTAGTTGCTCTGTGGCATGTGGGATCTTCCGGGAGCAGGGATCAAACCCATGTCCCCTGCATTGGCAGGCAGATTCTTAACCACTGCGCCAGCAGGGAGGTGGGCTTCAGTAGTTGTGGCATGTGGGCTCAGTAGTTGTGGCTCATGGGCTCTAGAGCACAGGCTCAGTAATTGTGGTGCACGGGCTTAGTTGCTCTGTGGCATGTGGGATCTTCTGGGAGCAGGGATCAAACCCATGTCCCCTGCATTGGCAGGCAGATTCTTAACCACTGTGCCAGCAGAGAAGTCCCTCATTCACTTTTATGGAATTGACTTTATCAATCTTTTCTTTGTGGCTTCTGGACTTTAAGGCATGGCTATGTCAAATGTGGACTCCTCAAAAGACAAGTATAAAAAAAAATCTGTTAAGTAAAGTTAAGCTAATTAGTTCAGTTAATTAACACAATAGGGGAGAACACCAACTTGACAGAGTAAAATAGTATCTCAAAAAGAGGAAATTAGGGTGCGGATTTATAGGGTTTCAGGGCCTCAAGGGATGAATGTAAGGCAAGTCTTAGAAGATTTGGCTGAGGTTGTGCAAAATATATGACAAAGTTGCTTTGGGCTGCTGAGAATGAAATGATCTTGAAGACAGCCTTGGTGAACAAGCTGTTAATCTTGATAAGTTAATTCTTAGTCTTATCTTTTAGGAGCTGTTATTTCCTGGAGAAAGCAGCTAAGATACTTTTACCTGGTCCTCATATTGTTTAGTACAAAACCAGTAAATTATATCCATTCTGTATCATTCAACACAGGCGTAGAGTGTGATGTTAGATTTACTTCTCAATTATGAATAAATTTTACCTTTTTCTGTCATTTTGCCTTTTATTACTTGTATAACTTAGTCTTACACTTGACTCTTTGTTGTTGATGTTAATGTACTTTATTCTGATGGACTGTTATGGATTCTGATCCAGCTTTGTTTCACAAAATGGCTACTTGGTTATCTCAGTACTATTTATTAACTAATTGAATGTTCCTCCAGTGATTTGAGAGGTTATCTTTATTATATACAAGTCTTTATCCATATTTGGTTTTCTTTCTGCACTTTTCCTTCTGTTTCATTGATGTGTCTGACACATTGCTGTGACATTATATGAATTACAGGGTCTGGGGGTGTTTGGAAGTTTGGTAGTGGTCGTTCTCCCTCATTTTGCTTCCTTTTAAGAGATATTTCTGGCTATTCCTATTTGCTTATTTTTCCACAGGAACTTTAGAATCAGCTTTTTTTTTTTTTTTCTAAACTGATATTTTCTAAGAAATTTTAGAATAGAATTAGAATATTTTCTCATAAACTAGTAGCTTATATTTCTGTGGGAAATACAAAAATTTTTATTAACTAATTGAATGTTCCTCCAGTGATTTGAGAGGTTATCTTTATTATATACAAGTCTTTATCCATATTTGGTTTTCTTTCTGCACTTTTCCTTCTGTTTCATTGATGTGTCTGACACATTGCTGTGACATTATATGAATTACAGGGTCTGGGGGTGTTTGGAAGTTTGGTAGTGGTCGTTCTCCCTCATTTTGCTTCCTTTTAAGAGATATTTCTGGCTATTCCTATTTGCTTATTTTTCCACAGGAACTTTAGAATCAGCTTTTTTTTTTTTTTCTAAACTGATATTTTCTAAGAAATTTTAGAATAGAATTAGAATATTTTCTCATAAACTAGTAGCTTATATTTCTGTGGGAAATACAAAAATTGAGTTAGTTTAGAAATGAATTTAAAACAGCTTGACTACTTTTTCTCAAAGTAGAGTATACTCCTCTAGACCATGGATGCCCTTCAGAGTGTTTTGATATATTTTTGCAATTCTTGCATCATTCTTCAGAACTTTTATTTTAGCTTGGTTGTCTTTTCAACTTGACATTATAAATGAGAGCTTGCCCTCTAGCTGTATCTACATATTCAAATTTATGATTGATTTCATTATTTAAAGCTATTAAATTTTATGTCACTTTTTTACCCTACCATGTTACTGAATTCTCTCATTGCTTATATAGTTTTTAGGTTTATGCTTTTGACTTTCAAGATGTACAATTATTTCATCAGCAAATAGTTTTACATCTTCTTTACAATTTATATGGCTTTATTTTCTTGCCTAATTGAACTAACTAGTATCAATACCTTCAGTACAATGGTGATTGTGAGCCCTGCCTTGTTCTTGACTTCTGTGGGAATGCCTCTAGGTTCTGCCCGTTAAGCATAACCCTGCCTTTAAGCAGAATATCAGTGTTTTATAATGTTAAGAATCTTTCTATTTCTGTTTCAATGCCCAGTAAGTTTACTAGGTTATGTCTTCAAGTAGAAAGTTTTAGGTCCATTTCCTCTGCTATTAGGATTGCTGGATTCAAGTGTTCTTTCATGGGACTATTTTTGAATTATAAATTATATATTTCTTCTTCTCTTTATTTTTGGTTTTCTTTGCGAATACATTTATATATTGAATCTGCTTTGCATATCTGTTATATATCTATTTATTTTTTCTACTTCTTTCAATTATTTATTTTTCATTTGCTTAATTTTTTTCACAGTTATAACCATTTTGTGCTTCCCACAGTATTCGTTCTTCTTTATGCAAACTCCAATTATTATGTTTATTACTGTGAATTTCTGTGTGCTTTGTCCAAGTCCTTTCCTATCAGTTCATATCTCTCCTCCGGTTTTATTCATTATCTCCATGCTGAGTTCCTGCATGCTAGTTTTGTGGTCTCCTTTCATTGGCAGTTGGTATTTTGTTTAATGGTGGAATGTATATTCACAAATTTTATCTGTTCTCTAATACACTTCTTTTCTCTTCTATGTTTTTCCACTGTAGATGAGTTAGCTACTATTTTCTGTAGTTTTCTTATAGTGTCTTTGCATTGAATTTGTACCATGGTATTGTTATCGAGTTCCCTTTCATAGCTTTTGAAAGAGGTTCCTTTGGGGTTGGGGGTGGGTAGCTTTCTAGTCTCTACAACCCAAACCTTCTCCTTCCCCCGATCATGTGACACAGGGACAGAGTGATTCCTGCATATAGGGTTCTACTCTGTGTGTGTGTGTGTGTGTGTGTGTGTGTGTGTGTGTGTGTGTGTGTGTGTGTAGGTAAAGCTCTACCTCTTCTGCTTCTCTGGTAGACCAGCTATAGGAAGGCGTCTATGACTTTCTTAACTTTTCTTCTTCCTTCTTTAAAGACTGTAGCCCTTACTTCCCAAGGTAAACTCATCTTCAGAAAGTGTATTTTTGTTGTGTCACATTTTGAAATCTTCCACCTCTGATCCCCTCAATACTCCCCTGAATCTCTTTCCTCATGGATTCTGACCATTCTGAGATGTGTTATGCAATCCTTCCTATATTTTGAAGTCTATGAGGTTTAAATGCCAGAAACTGGTGTTTGTGGAACTTGAACAGTTCACCTTGTAGCTTTATACAATTTTCAGAAGAAGCAAAAGTTTTGAATTA
This sequence comes from Physeter macrocephalus, assembly GCF_002837175.3. NCBI lineage: Eukaryota > Metazoa > Chordata > Mammalia > Artiodactyla > Physeteridae > Physeter > Physeter macrocephalus. The sequence continues at coordinate 8,190,943 of NC_041217.1, read as the reverse complement.
TGATATGTTTAGGTCAGGAATCTGAATGGCCTTTTACTTAATTCTACGAGAGAAGGAGCTAGAAAATGGGGTACTCATTACTAAAAGATGCTATCAATATAGGATGGGTTAGGAGATATTACTTGTAACTCGGTTACAAGTTACTTTTCAAATTTTTATATTTTACTCTTAATATTTGTATAGATTGCATAAAATGGCACTTATGACACTTTTCCTCCTATCTCTCTATACATGCCCTTTTGCCAAGTCCTTTGACTCTCTTCCCATCAAGAAATGGAATCTATTTATCCACCCTCATCAATCCTGGCTGATCTTGTAACTTGGTTTGGCCAGTAGATTAGAGCAGAAGTGATATTATGTGTAGGAGTTCTAAGCCCAGGTCTCTCCTCATTCTTGTGGAGCTCTGTCAGCCCTGTGCGCAGACACCAGGCTAGCCTCTTTGAAAGTGAGAGAGCTGAGAGAGAGGCCCAGCCTAAGTTCAGAACTAATTCCTAGATCAGTGTTTGAAGCTATTTAGGCCGCTCAGCTGCAATTGCACTGTACGGACGACTCCAAGTGAGACCAGCAGAACATCTGTCCGGTTGAGCCTCACCCAAACTGCTGATCCACTGAATTATGAACAAATAAAATGGTGGTGATTTTCAGTCTATACATTTTGGGGGGCTTTGCTATAGAGCAATAGAAAATTGATGTGATAGTTCAGTATATTTAATAAATATTTCACTATATGCTATCCATCATCAGATATAATATGAAAAAAGCTCATGCATTATTACTATTTTTAAATAGTAGAGTATACTGCATTATAGAATAAGGTTTTAGTGATGTGCTGAAAGTAAGCTCTTTGATACTATATAAAATGAGACTTGTTAATGTATTCAGAATTGCTTTATCTTAAATCAGAGATTCAGCATTCTAAATTATTGCTCTCACTCCAGTCATTTGGTTGGAACTCTGTGGCAATACATGTAAATGTGTCAAAAATTTAATAATTTATCTAATAAGTTTTATAAATGACTAAAAATATTCTAAGATTATGGAATAAATTTTATATTTACCTGTTGGAATATATAGTATATCACTTTTTAACGTGTCTGTAGAAGGTTTTCCGTCATTCCAAACAGCACGGTCTTAAATTGATATCTAGACAGAATTTCTTTGAAGATGTATAGAATCCATGGTGAATAAATAATCAAAGAAAATTTTGAGTTTCAGGGCAAAGATCAGCAAGTTCTGAAAAAGGAAGCCAACCTCCTCTCTAAAATCTCTCCTCCACTGATGAATTTGTTTTTAAATTAGGTTGTTTCTTTTTTTTGTTGAGATAGATTCATTTTTAAAATGTCAATTGTTTCAGGTATAATGTACATAAGATAAACTGCATTCATTTTTAGTGTAGATTTTGATGATTTTTGACAGAGGTGTTTTGATGAGTTTTTGACACCATGTAATCATGTCTTCAGTCAAGATCTAGAACATTTCAGTCACTTTAAAAGGTCTACTGTGTCCCTTCCCAGTTAATCTCCATCCCTAATCCTTGGCCTTAACCAACCACGAATCTGTATTGTATCACAGTTGATTATACCGTTGCCTTTCTTAGGATTCCATAGACATGGAATCATACACTAGTGTTTACTCCGTGTCTGACTTCTTTCACTTAGTGTCGTATTTTAGGGATTCGCTCCTGTTGTTGTGTGTGTCAGTAGTCTGTTCCTTTTTATTGCTGAGCTATAGTCTATTGTATGGATATACCACAGGTTACTTTTCCATTCACCAGTTAATGGCTGTTTGAATTGCTTCCGATTTTTGACACTTTTTTTTTGACCACTATCAGTTAAAATTTGTGTGAACGTTTGTGTTCAAGGCTGTATGGAGATAGTTTTTCATTTCTTTGGAGTAAAAGCCTAGGAATTGAAATGGCTGGTGGAAGAGCGAGCACATATGTAACTTTATAAGACGGTACCAAGCTTTTTTCCAAAGTGATTTTGCTGTTTTACATTGTCATCATCAAGTATGAAAGTTCTGGTTGCTATCCATCCTCACTAACACTTGATATTTGTCAGGCTTTTAAATTTTAACCTAGTGAGTGTGTAGTGTTACTCATTGTGGTTTAACTTGCAGTTCTCTGATGACTAATAGTTTTGAACGTCTTTTTATATTGTTTTGGTTACTTTATTTTATTTTCAAGGTGTCTGCTGAAATATTTTGCTCTTTTTTACTTGGTTGCCTTCCACTTTCTGATTTTTAAGAATTTTTTAAAATTAAATTTAAAAAATTTCTGGATGCAAATCTTTTGATATCTATAGAATATTTTCTCCCTGTCAGTGGCTTATCTTTTATTTTCTCAGCAGTATATAAAGAAGAGCTGAAGTTTTAAATTTTGATAAAGTCCAACATTGATGTTTTTCTTTTATGGCTTATACTTTTTGTGTCACATCTAAAATATCTTTGGTTCCCCTAAGGTTGCAGAAATGTTCTCTTAGGTTCTAGTTTTTTATAATCTTAACTTTTCATTTAGATCAGTGATCCATTTTAAGACAATTTTTGTGTATTGTGTGTGGTATTGTGTGTGGTCAAAATGCATCTATTTTTTTCCATCTGGTTATGCAGTTGCTCAAGCACCATTTATCTGAAAGCTCTCTTTCTGCATTGAATTACCTTGTCCACTTTGTTGCAATTGAATATATGTGTATAGATCTATTGCTGCACTCACTGTGGGCACAGGGTATTTTTTAAAGTAATTACCATCTTTATTTTACTTGTATTCTGATTACCTCTTAACACATAACTATAGTTTAGTCACAATGCAGGACTGACTAGCTAGGGGGATGAGAACTGGAGAGGAGGTATTGTAAAGACTGAAAGATGGCAGTGGGACAGCCCCAGCCAGGAATGAAGGTGTGGAACAACATGCATGCATTGAACACTGGCCAGTGGGAGAAGGATATTACATGAGAAAGGTTCTCAACAAAGATGTATTTTAATTAAATAATGAATGATTGATCGATGAATAAGTGGGGAAGTGGAGTAGCAAATACATTTTCCCTCCTTATAAATGACTACTCTTTATTCCTAATTTTTTAAAGACTTTCAGTGGATTTCATTCTAAGACCCATTTTGAATAGTGTCAATAACTAGAATAAATTTAGATGCCATCTGGTAAAAGTTTCTCACTTTACATGTTAAGAAAACATTCCACTTACCAGGGAGAAAGATAATGTTCAAGGCACATAGTAAATGGTCAAAGTAGAATCTCGATTCAGATCTTTGGACTTTTTGTGCAGGGTTTGGGTTCCTTCAACTATTCTAAAAGTTTTGTTTCAAACACCAAAAATGGTGCTTTTAAATAAATAATTGAATCCACATTGGTAGGCTAAAAAAGATTTAAAAATCTCGAAAGGAAACTTTTTAGAAAAAAATGTCCAGGAAGTGAATGTTTTACTAATTGTTAAATCTAATGCTTTCATCCATCCAAGATCAGTTTGGGTCTAAATAATGTTTCAAGACTTTGTAATACTGTATCAGGATATAATGCCTAATTGTCTAGTGCTCAAATCAAACAAGAGATCCATGCATAGTCCCTTCTGTATTTTTTTTTAACAGGGCTACTCTTGCGGAAATCAAACATCTGTGGTAGTGATAGGAAGGTAAGAAGTTGTGAAAAGTTTGTTGTTTCTTTCTGTCTTGTGACTGAGTACAAACTGTTATATTTACTGAAAAAGAGATTCCTCTCAAAAATGTGGAATTAAGACTGCTTTCTGCGAGCTAAATTACATAATTAACACATAATGGGTCAGAATAAAGATATTCAACATTAGCTTTAGGGAGCAGAATGGCTTTCACAGTCAAAGCTAGACTTGAGACTCAACTAATTTGAAGGCAATAATCTGTTTAAAGAATGAAGGTGTCATTCAGGAGAAGAGTTAGTCAGTAGTGGAAAGATAGGCAAGAAAAGTTAGGGATGCAGATGCATGCAAAGAAGTCCCAGTGGTGCTGAGAGAAGAGAATGTTCTCTTTTTAACCTTTTATTTTTTTGGTGAGAACATGTAAGTTCTACTTTCTTAGCAAATTTGTTATACAATACAGTGTTATCAACTACAATCACCATATTATTACAGTTAGATCCTCAGACCTTATTCTCCTTATAACTGAAAGTTTGTACCCTTTTACCAACTTCTCCCTCCCCCCACCTCCACCCCCCCCCGCCCCCAGCTCCTGGGAACCACTTTCTCCTCTGTTTCTATGACTTCAATTTTTTTTTTTTTTTTTTTTTTTTTTGAGATTCCACATTTAAGCTATACCATGTGGTATTTGTCTTTCTCTGCCTGGCTTATTTTACTTAGCATAAATGTTCTCCAAGTTCATCCATGTTGCAAATGACAGGATTTTCTTCTTTTTTAAGGGGGGCTAATATTCCATTGTGTACATGTACCACATTTTCTTTATCCATTCATCCTTTGATGGACACTTCAGTTGTTTCCATACCTTGGCTATTGTAATAATGCTGCAGTGAACATGGGAGTGCAGATGTCTCTGAGATAATGACTTCATTTCCTTTGGGTATATACCTAGAGATAAAATTGCTGGATCATATGATAGTTCTATTTTTTTTTTTTTTTTTTTTTTTCTGTACGCCGGCCTCTCACTGTTGTGGCCTCTCCCGTTGCGGAGCACAGGCTCCGGACGCACAGGCTCAGCGGCCATGGCTCACGGGCTTAGCCGCTCCACGACATGTGAGATCCTCCCGTACCGGGGGCGGAGCACAGGCTCCGGACACACAGGCTCAGCGGCCATGGCTCACGGGCTTAGCCGCTCCACGACATGTGAGATCCTCCCGTACCAGGGCATGAACCTGTATCCCTTGTATCGGCAGGCAGACTCCCAACCACTGCGCCACCAGGGAAGCCCTGGTAGTTCTATTTTTAATTTCTGGGGGAACCTCTGTACTCTTTTCCGTAGTGACTGTACCAGTTTATATTCCCACCACCAGTACACAAGTGTTCCCTTTTCTCCATATCCTCAACAGTATTTGGTGTCTCTTGACTTTTTGATAGTAGACCTTCCAGTATCTCATTGTGGTTTTGATTTGTATTTCCCTGATGATTAGTCATGTTGAATACCTTTCCATGTACCTGTTGGCCATGTATATATCTTCTTTGGGAAAATGTCTATTTAGGTACTTTGCCCATTTTAAATTAGATGATGATGATTTGCTATTGGGTTATGTAAGTTTCTTGTATATTTTGGATGTTAACTCCTCGTCAGATATGTATTAATATTTACAAATATTTTCTCCCATTCCATGGGTTGACCTTTCATTTTGTTGATGATTTCCTTTGCTGTATGGAAGCTTTTTAGTTTGATGCAGTCCCATTTTTTAATTTTTGCTTTTGTTGCCTTTGCTTTCGGTGTCAAATCCTTGTCAAATGTTAAGGAGTTTCCACCTATGTTTTCTTATAGAAGTTTTAGGAATTCAGGTCTTATGTTCAAGTCTTTAATTCATTTTTAGTTGATTTTTGTGTATGATATAGGATAATGGTCCAGTTTTACTCTTTTGCATGTGGCTATTTCCCCCAATGCCATTTATTGAAAAGAATATCCTTTCTTCATTGTATATTCTTGACTTCTTTATCAAAAATTAATCGACCATTTATGTGTGGTTTTATTTCTGGGCTCTCTGTTCCATTGATCTGTTTGTCTGTTTGATGCCAATACCATACCATATTGATCACAATAGTTTTGTAATATAGTTTGAAATCCAGAAGTGTGATCTTCCAGCTTTGTCCTTCTTTCCCAAGATTGCTTTGGCTCTTTAGGGTCTTTTATTATTCCATACAAATTTTAGGATTTTTTGTTCAATTTCAGTGAGAAAAAAATGCCGTTGGAATTTTGATAGGGGTTACATTGAATATGTGGATCACTCTGGGTAATAAGGATATTTTAACAATATTAATTCTTCCAATCCATGAATATAGAATATCTCTCCATTTATTTGTGCCTTCAATTTCTTTCATTAATGTCTTGTAGTTTTCAGTGTATAAATCTTTCACCTCGTTTGTTAAATTTATTCCTAAGTATTTTTAAAAATTCTATTTTAGATGAGATTGCTTTCTCAATTTCTCTTTTTGATTGTTTGTTGTTGGTATATAGAAATGCAATTGATTATATTGATTTTGTATCTTATAATTTTACTGAATTCTTTGATTAGTTCAACAGTTTTTATTTTGATGAAGTCTTTAGAGTTTACTGTATATAATATCATATCATCTGCAAATAGAGACAGTTTTACTTCTTTTTCCCCAATTTGGATTCCACTTATTTATTTATTTCTATTGCCTAATTGCTCTGTCTAGGACTTCCAGTAGTATGTTGACGAAAAGTAGTGAGAATGGGCATCCTTGTCTTTTTCCTTGTCTTAGAGAACTTTCAGTGTTTAGCCATTGAGGGTGATGTTAGTTGTGGGCTTGTCGTATATGGCCATTATTATGTTGAGGTAGGTTCCCTCTATGCCTACTTTCTGGAGAGTTTTTATCATAAATCGCTGTTGAATTTTGTCAAAAGCTTTTTCTGCATCTATTGAGTGATCAGATGATTCCTATCCTTCATTTTTTAATGTTGTGTATTACATTGATTTGTGGATATTGAACCATCCTTGTGTTCCTGGAAAAATATCGCTTTGTCATGTATGTATTGTTCTATATTGTTGGATTTGGTTTGCTAATATTTTGTTGATGATTTTTGCCTCTATGTTCATCAGAGATATTGGCCTATAATTTTCTCTCCTTTTTTTTTTGTAGTGGCCTTGTCTGGCATTGGTATTAAGGTAATACTGGTCACTTAAAATGAGTTTGGAAGTATTCCCTCCTTCTCTATTTTTTAGAAAAGTATGAGAAAGATTAGAGTTAATTCTTTAAATATTTGGTGGAATTAACCAGTGGAGCCATCTGGTCCCAGACTTTTTTGTATTGAAAGGTGTTGGTTAGTGATTCAATCTCCTTACTTGATATTGGCCTGTTCATATTTTCTACTTCTTCCTGATTCGTATTGGTTGGTTGCATGTTTCTAGAAATTGATTGGCTTTTCTAGGTTATCCAGTTTGTTGGCATGTAACTGTTTATAGTAGTCGCTTTGATTTTATGTATTTCTGCAGTATCAGTTGTAATGTCTCCTGTTTAATTTCGGATTTTATTTATTTGAATCCTTTCTTTTTGTCTTAGTCTTGCAGAAGGTTTGTCAATTTTATTTATATTTTAAGAAAACCAGTTCTTAGTTTTGTTGATCTTTTCTATTGTTTTTCTGGTCTCTATTTCATTTCACAGATCCACTCTGAACTTTGTTATTTATTTTCATCTGCTAACTTTGGACTTAGTTTGTTCTTTTTCTAGTTCCTCAATGTATAAAGTTAGTTTTTGCTTTAATATGAGATCTTTCTTGTTTCTTAACATATAAACATCTTAATGTAGATGTTTATAGCTATCTATAAACTTCCGTCTTAGAACTGCTTTTGTTCTATCTTTGCTGTGTACTTATATCAGACAAAATAGACTTTAAACCAAAGACTGTAACAAAAGACCAAAAAGTAATTATATAATGATGAAGGGGTATATAACAATTGTATATACAACATACAAAGGATATAACAATTGTAAATACTTATGCACCCAACGTATGAGGATCTAAATATATAAAGCAAATAGTGACAGTTCTGAGGGGAGACATAGTCAGTGATACAGTAATAGCAGGGGATTTCAGTACTCCATTTTCAGCAATAGATAAATTATCCAGATAGAAAATCAGTATGGCAACATTGAACTTAAACTACACATTCAAACTGATAGACCTAACAGACATACATAGAACATTCCATCCAACAACAACAGAATATGCATTTTTCTCAATTGCACATGGAACATTCTCTGGAATAGATCACATGTTAGGCCACAAAACAAATCAATGATTTTAAGAAGATCGAAATCATATCAAGCATCTTTTCTTAACACAATTGTATGAAAGTAGAAATCAATTACAAGAAGAAAACTAGAAAATTCACAAATATGTGGGGATTAAACAAAATGCTCCTGAACAACCAATAGGTCAATAAACAAATGAAAAGAAAACATTTAAAAAATTCTTGTGATAAATAAAAATGAAAATACAACATGCCAAAACTTATGGAAGAATGTTCTGATCTGCAGGCATGGTGTGTCTTCTTTGGGATTCAAATATGATCCTACTTTAAGGAGGAATGGTTTAGGTTGCCTGATGTCATTAAACATTTGAATTTTATGTCCCACTTCCTGTGCTCTAATTTGTGGCCATCAAGTCATCTTCAATTTATATTTTGACTTCCCAGAAGCACACTCAAGTTGACAGCATAATGGCCAGAAGATATTGGTTTCCGGTTCTATTAGTCATTCGTATTATGAAAGTTACTGAATAAAGTGCCATTTTGATTTCATATCTCAAACTCCATCATATCTGGGTACAGACTCTGCATCCCAGAATCTGATAAGCAGCTGAGGAGATGAACATCTGTGAGTCTCCAAGGGAGACATGGTAGAAAGAAACTTTTTCTTGTGAGAGATAAATCATGGCATCATGTCAGATGTTACTGAGGCAACCAATGGGGGTTTCATCTGTGGAGGGACTCTGGGATCAGGAATATTTGAAATTCAGTTTTAAATTTTTCTTATCTGTGTTATAATTTATTTACATGACCTTCTGATTTTCAATATGGAATCTTATGAGGATGCATTGGAAAGAAAGGAACATATTTTGTACACCTTTGTGGAAAAATCAAACTCAGCTGCAGAAGAGCAATAAATTAGTTATGAATACAAGAAGGAGCCAAGAGAGCAGCCTGGAGCTCTGCAATAGCCCCAAATCATTAGATGTGTATTTGCCAAGTAACAAAGGAAAAGGGTGAGTGTCCTTTTATCCTCAGTAAGATTATCCAATGCAAAGATGTATTGGATATATTGTTTTCATTATTTCTATTTGTGCAGCAGTTGTCTTCCAGGGACTAAGTTGAATAGAGAGTCCCATAGAATTATTTTTTTAAATCTCAGGTAACATTTATATATATATTTTTAAAATTGCAGTTTCTTATAAGAAAAACATGCTTATATGGTTAAAATAGAATCACAGATGACCTTTTTTCCTCAAGGGTGTCATTTGATGTGTGGAAAAAATACTAGACTGACATTGGTGATAGTCCTTTGTTACCACCTGGCTCAAATTGGTATGTTTTAAACTTAGACTTTGGAACAAGAAAGACATAGCTATGAAAAATGATATCATCATTTTCACCAGGATAATCTCCAGTGACTTTTGATAATGACAGAGTCTGACAAAGTATTTCCATCTAAACACTCTTTTAGTGAAGTAATGCAGTATAGAATCTCACTATCATCCTCCCACTAAGCAAGATTTAAGGTTCTGGTGAGTGTTTCCCTTGGACTGTATTAAAAGTTACATATCTGTAGTCAAATGAGGTACATTCTTCTTTACTCAGTTCAAAAAAAAGAGTGTATACCTCTTTCTATTTGCTCACTGCAGGTGAAATCTGGAGTTCTACTATCCCCTTACTAATGTATAGAGAGGACTATGTCATAGATTGTGAGAAGGCGTTTGGTAAATTAATGGAAGCATAAGCTTTAGCACTACTTCTGTGAAAATTAAATGTGGAATTCAATAGAGTGTGTCTAAATTAAACAGAGCACTAAATTAAATTTGTATTCCTTCATTTTGGTTTAAGAAAATAAAGGAATTACTGATAGAACATAGAATGTGGATTATTCATAGGACTGGGGGAAATTATTAGTTTTAGATAGAAGACATTCATATTTGAAAGAATGCATGGATATTTAACGTAAGCCATAATTTGTGAGCTTAAACATATAGCAGGAGAAACAAAATATTTATGTTAAGGTTGAAAGTTTGGAAATTGTAAGTTTATTACTTACTTGGAGGAGGAAAAATCCACAAAAAAGTGGAATTAGAGAGCAGAGATTCTATACAGAAAACATAGATCAATGACTGGAGAAGAGATTTAAGGGGAAAACTACTGAACCTCACAAAAAGCTCTTAAATACTAAAGGAGAAGAGGCTGCTGAGGGATTTAACTGTGTGGGACTGCCCTTCACGCCATCACCATCTAGAAAACTGAAGACAATATATGAAACATCTGTTTGATATATAGAACAACAGGCAGTACGTAATTTTCATGTGTGAGAGAAGAGAAATAAGCATGGTGAACCCTATACACCATGACTTTCTGACCAAAGGTAGTGTCTGGAATGTAGTACAGGGAGGAGTAGCCACCCAGACTGGCAGTGTTGCTGAATTGAGGGGACACAGATCATAGCTCAGGGAGGTCTTAGGCAGGTGGGATTTGTGGGGCAGAGCTATAGCGAATTGGGATTTACATAGAGAGAGAGCTCCGAAACTCAGTGAAGTGGACCTGTCAAGTCTGCATGTAGGAAAAAAATCCCACGAGGTCAAGCAAAGAACAATTGTGCAAAAGCCATAACTCACAGGTGCCTGGGAGACACCTGCATGCATACTAGTCAGAATCAACATGTGACCGAACCCATCGAGGTCTCACACCTTCGTAGAGGGGCTAAACTTGCTCTAGAGTAAATGTTACTCTAGAACCACACTAACAAAGCTTAAAAAACAAGGCTTGAAAGGATTAAGCTGATTAAGCTGATTTGCAAGAAACTTAGTGTCAAGAACTCTGAAGGGTCTGTATGAGATTTCACCCTACTTGTATGTTCACGTTAGCCTGCCATAGTTTCATGGAAGCTGGCGAGAGACACAAGTCTACTGGATTTGAGACAAAAGACTGTTATTTGCAGCTGTAACAGTAACAGAGTGCATGTATTTTTGTGTTGGTTTCCTGAATCTCAGTTCCCACAGGCAATGCAAAGAATTGTGTGTAACAGTGGGGTGTCTTACAGGAGAGGAATCCAGATCTTAAGGGACCTGAATCTTTTATAATGGAAAGGAAGCATGTCTATCCCTTGCTTCTGAGGGAGACATTATCTTTATTTAGTGGAAAGTGAGGATACCTGATATTTGTTCCAAAAGGAGACAATATCTCTGTCTTCCAAGGTTTGTTGTTATTAAAATATCCTTGAAAAGATAATACAGAACCAGGGGAAGTTCATGACTTGCTCATAAGATCTGCAGAAACCCATGGCGAATTGTGTCCCAACAGTATCTACCATCGTTTCTGTGCCATTTTGTCTTCTGGCAAATTTTCCCATGAGTAAGCCACTGTCTTGGCCACTCTGATTAATGTAACTGGCAGTGTCTGGGACCAAATCCATTCTATTCATCTCGTGGAGCATTTGATTAAGGCCAATATCAATAGGACTTCAAACAGCAGGATGAGGCCAACCTGAAGTTTTGACTTCAATCGTGCCTGCAAGTAAACACATCCCCATAACCCATTAAAGTCAACTTTAGGAAGCAACCTTTATGTTGAACAACCTATAGCTCAAAGAAAATATCAAGTGGTACATCAGAAAATATTTGGAATTGAATGATAATGAAACACAACATAAAGCCGTGGAATGCAGATAAGGCAGTATCTGGACAGAGATTTATAGTTTTAAATGCTTATGTTGGAAGATAATTAAGATCTAAAATCAGTGATTTAACCATTCACCATAAAAAGTTGGAAAAAGAACAAATTAAACCCAAAATATGTTGAAGAAAGGAAAAAAAAAAGGGAAATCAACAAAAAAGAACATAAACAATAGAGAAGAAACAACAAAACTAAAACCTGGTTCTTGAAAAGATAATTAAAGTTGATCGTCCTGTAGCCAAACTGGTAAGGAAAAAAGAGAGATGACACAAATTATAAACGTCAGGAATGAAAGAAGTGATTTTCTGTAGATTACAGAGAAATTAAGTGGAAAATAAGAGAACGTTATCAATATGTTGCAACATGCAATATTGCATATAAAATAGATGCATAAATATATGCAATAAAATAGACAACTCAGATGAAATGGACAGACTCTTGAAGCAAATGACCAAGTTGTCACAGGAAGAAACAGAAAATCTTAATAGGTCTATGTATTAGTTTGCGAGGGCTGCTGTAACAAAGTACTACAGATTGAGGGGCTTAAACAACAGAAATTTGTTTTCTCTCAGTTCTGGAACCTGGAAGTCTGAGATCAAGGTGTAGGCAGTGTTGATTTCTTCTGAAGACTTTGTTCTTGGCTTGTCCCACTCTCTCTTTACATGGTCTTTCCTCTCTGTATCTGTCCTAATCTCCTCTTTATATAGGACACCAGTAATATTAGATGAGGTCTATTGATCTCATTTTAACTTAATGACCTTTTTAAAGGCTCCATCTCCAAATGCCAATACATTCTGAGGAACTGGTGGTTACAGCTTTTACATGAATTTTGGGGAAATACAGTTTAGCCCATAACCTCCTAAATATTAAAGAAATCAAATTGGTAACACAACTCCTCCACAAAAAAGTCTAGGTCCAGATGGCTTCACTCATGATTTTTATTACACATTAAAGAAAGAAATAGTACCAATCCTACACAAGCATTTGCAGAAAAATAGAAAGGAGAATGCCTCCTACCTTGTTTTATAAGGCTATCATAATTCTGATACAAAGCACAAAGACATTACAAGAAAAGAATAGTTATAAATATCCTTTAAAAATGACAAATTGAATCCAGCAATATATAAGAAAGAAAATACATTATGACTAAGTGACATTTATTCCAGTAAAGCAAGGTTGGTTATACATTTGAAAATCAATGTAACTCACCTATTGACAGAATGAAGAGAAAAAACATAATCACATCAGTCTTTCCAGAAAAATTTAAAAAAATATATCCACCAATTCATGATTTTAAAAATTCTTACAGACTCAGAATAGGAGGAAACTTCATACTGATAGAGAAAATCTTCAAATATCTTAAGCTAGGGACTTCCCTGGTGGCGCAGTGGTTAAGAATCTGCCTGCCAATGCAGGGGACACAGGTTCGATCCCTGGCCCAGGAAGATCCCACATGCCACAGAGCAACTAAGCCCGTGTGCTACGACTTCTGAGCCTGCGCACCACAACTACTGAAGCCCGTGTGCCTTAGAGCCTGCGTGCCGCAACTACTGAGCCCACATGGTGCAACTACTGAAGCCCGTGAGCTCTAGGGCCTGTGTGCCACAATTACTGAGCCTGTGTGCTGCAAATACTGAAGCCCCCATGCCTAGAGCCTATACTCCGCAAGCAGAGAAGCCACCTTAATGAGAAGCCCATGCACCACAACGAAGAGTAGCCCCCACTCGCTGCAACTAGAGAAAGCCCATGCACAGCAATGAAGACCCAAAGCAGCCAAAAATAAATAAAATTTAAAAACTTTGACTGGTTCCCAATAAAAAACTAAGTTTCCTTTAAGAAAAATATCTTAAGCTAACATCATACTTACAGGTGAAAATTTGAACCCTTTTCCTTCTTCAAAATCAAAGTATGTCCACACTCACCACTTCTGTTCAACATTACACAGGAGGTTCTGGCCAGTGTAGTTAGGTAACAGAGACATAAAGGCACACAGATTTTAAATGAGGAGGTATAATTGTATTTGTAGACAACATGATCACGTCTATAGAAAAATCTACGTGATCTGTAAGAAGCCTATTATAACAAATAGTGAACTTCACGAGGTTGAAGGATATAAGGACAACATGAAGAAATCAATTCTATTTCTATTTACTAGGAGCAAACAACCAAGAATTGAGATTAAAAAATCATTTATGAGAGAGTCAAACATATGAAATACACAAGAATAAATATAACAAAATACATAGGTGGCATTTACACTGAAAACTATAAAATGTTACCAAGAGAAATTAACAAAGACCTAAAAATGATGAAGACTGATACAGTGTTCATGAATTTAAGACTCAATATTGCTGAAATATAAATTCCACCAAAATTGATTTATAGAGTCAATACAGTCTTTGTAGACTTTAATTTTGTTGAAACTGATAAGTGAATTCTAAAATTCATATGGAAATTAAAAAGACCTTTATATAGTTGCTAAAATAATTTTGAATTAAGTTGGAAGATTTATATTGCATGATTTCAAGACTTACTATAAAGCTACAGTAATAAAGACAATGTAATTTTGGAACAGTTTTATATGTGTGTGTGTGTGTGTGTGTGTGTGTGTGTGTGTGTGTGTGTATCTATATATAGCCAAATAAACCAGAAGAGAGTCCAGAAATAGACTCATACATGTAAAGTCAACTGAGATATTACAAAGCTCTTAAGGTAATTTAATGGAAATATGATTGTCTTTACTACAAATGGTACTTGAATAACTGGATATCTTAAAAATAAATAAACCTTGAATTTACTACTTACAATACACAAAATTGAACCATAGACCTTAGCATAAAAGCTAAACTTATACAACTCTTGAGAAGAAAAAAAATGGAGACTTTTTTCATGAACTTGGGATAGGCAAAAATATTTTAGATACAAAACCAAAATCAAAACCATAAAGAAAATAATTGACAAATTGAATTTCATCAAAGTAAGCAAAATCTGCTCTTTGAATGATACCAAAAGAATAGATACATGTATAACTGAATCACTCTGCTGTATACCTGAAACTAACACATTGTTAATCAGCTGTACCCCAATATAAAATAAAATTTTTTTTTTTTTTAAAGTTAAGAGAAAAAGAACAGAGATGTTTCCTGGCCCCGAACAGCAACAACAACAAAAAAGTGAAAAGGCAAGCCACAGACTGAAAGAAGATATTTGTAACTGATTTGTATTTATCTTAGGATTTGTATCCCAAATATGTTAAGAAGTTTTTAAACTCAATAATAAGACAGCTAAGAACAAAGTAAGTAAAAGATTTGGGCAGTTTCCCAAAGATGACATAAAAATGTGCCCAAAGCATATGCAAACTGCTAAACATCACAGTTTTCAAGAAGATTCTAATTAAAATCACAGTGAGCTATTACTACATAGTTACAAGAATGTTTGGTGAGAATGTGGAACAACTGGAACTCTCATATGTTACAGGTGGAAATAAAAAATAACACAATCACTTTGCAATTCTAAATTCCAAAAGGAATGAAACTAATGTCTACACAGGTACATATATCTGAATATTCATAGCAACTTTATACATAATTTAAAAAACTGGACCAACCCAAACGTTTATCAACAAGTGAATACCTAAACATATTTTGGTGTATCCATATAATGGAATACTACTCGTCATGGTGTATCCATATAATGGAATACTACTCGTCAATGAAAAATAAATGAACTACTGAAACACATAATGACACGGGAGAGTCTAAAAACCATTATGCTAGTCAAGCAAGCCAAATCAAAAGACTACACTCTATGTCATACATGTTAAACTCTAAAAGAGGGAAATCTATGATGATAGAATGCAAATCAGTATTTGCTTGGAGTCAAGGCTGGGGATAGGAGACTTATGGCAAAGAAGCCCTAGGGACTTTTGGGGTGATGGAATTGTTCTTTGTTGTAATGGTAGATATATACACACATATATATATACTTATATATATAAACTTTATATATACTTTGTATATACTTACATATATAAACTTTACATATACTTATATATATGTAAAGTATATATATTCACTTTTCAGAATTGAATTGAATTGAATTGCATACTTTGAATTGGTGCCTTTTAATTGTATATAAATTATACCTCTATATAGTTGACTTTAAAAAACTATATAAAGAGTGAAAGAAGATATTTGGGGTTAAAACAATTGGCTTTCCGTGAACTATGAAAAACTGTTTAAGTAGAATTGAACTTTTTCACTCATTTGAATTTAGAGTTGGCCAAGATTTTATTTAGTTAAGGGAATACTTGAGTAGGTCGTGTGTCACCCTCAGTCAGAAAATTAAAACCCATTAAGTGCTTCCCCAAGCTCTCTCTTCCCTCTGACAATATTTGGGATGGTGGTGTCTTCATTAGCACAGATTTCTGAGTGACAAGGTAAGCAGAGTATTAATGCGGGATAGATATGTAATAAAACTCGGTGGTTTTAAGCTACTGAGATTTTGGGAGTTTTGTTTGTTTGTTTGTTTTTTGTTTTTGTAGGTTAAAAATAACCTACCTGGACTGACACAAATATTTTTCCTGTTATAAATATGCCTGGCTTAATTATAGTCTTACTGTGTGTATGAGCCCATAATTTCCTGAGGGAGTACAGTCTATTTATACAGCTTTGACCATGATTTCTATTCTTAGAGGCGCCTGTTGGCTTCTGTCTGTGCTAATACTACACCCTGTCGCTCTTAGATTCATTGAGGTAGACGAGAAAATGTTGTGAGAGCAAACTGCGAAGTGAGCCAGAGGTGTCGTCATAGCAACCAAGCCCTTCTCTGATCGTCAGCTGATGTAAAGTCATAGAAACCAGTTAAATTCTCAGTGCCAAATATATGTGAGTTCTTATAATGGAAACTTTTATAATATATTATAAATGGATATATTCAAACAATATTTTGGCTACTTAGAAATTTTTCTGAAATGTTATTTTTGAAAAGTTAGGTTTTTGAGATATAATTTACCTACAGTAAAATCCACTCTTTTTAGGTTTATAGTCTTGGCAAAACTGTTTATAGAGTTTTGACAAAAGATACAGTCATACAGCCACTTCCGCAATCAAGATCTAGATTGTTTCCATCACCTCCCAAATTTTCCTGGTTTTCCTTTGTTATCAATCTCCTCCGTCCACCCCTAGCCCCTTGCAACCTAAGTTTTGATTTCTGTCCCTGTAGCATTGCCTTTTCAAGCATGTCCTATAAATAGAATCATATAGCATGTAGCCTTTTGTGTTTGAATCCTTTCACTTACCATGATGCTTTTGAGTTGTATGCCTGTTGAATGTATTATTAGTGCCTTTCTTTTTATTCCAGAGTAATGTTCTATTGTATGTATATGCCACTGTTTATCCATTCTGTAACTGATGAACAGAATTTTTAAAATCATCTGTTTAACATTTTCAGGGACATTCATTTTTAAAATTATTCATAGATTCATTAGGACGATCGTCTGATGATGTCAGACCTAGAAAAAGGAAAAAACAGTAAATTTAAGTTGGATGAAAACTTGATATAAGAAAATGTGCGGTATTTACAACAGAATGACATGTTAAATTCTAGTCTCCTTCCAGAGGCCAAGAATTACAGACTTGCTGTTAAACGGCCGGAAAAACGCAGCAGTTGAGAGCGTGGTCCCCCAAGGCAGGCTCCTTCAGTTCAAATCGCAGTTCTGCTACTTACTCATTACTTAACCTTTTTAAGTTGATGAACCACCCTTTCCCTCAATTTTTTCAAGCTTAAAATAGAACATAAACATGCTCTCTACATCGTATTGGTGCTTTGATGAATTGAATGACTTAACATTCGTAGAGAAATTAGAACAATGCCTACTGTCAGCTATTATTCTTGTTCTCGTGCATTCCTGCAAATATACATTTCAAAGCAGCACCGCTCTGCTCAAGCTTGCTTCCTCAGCACTGAGCACAGTTGCTTGGGGCTGCTGTTCCTCAACTGGTCAGCCCCTCAGTAAAGAATAGCCTCGGTCATTGCAAATTTGTTTTGCCTTTAGAACTCTGCTGATGAGGTTCTATCTGAATGGATGTGGAGTTAATTTATACCCTTTAAAAGATCACTCTTTTATGAACTCTAAACTAGAGACTGATTAACTTATTGAATATTCCATACACACAAAAAATAGCAGTTTCAGATCTGATGACATGTAAATCTATTTTCAATCTATTTTCTGTAAAAAGCAAGTTTGTGGTAAGGTTGTACACTGGAGAGCACTGCTATTTCCTTTAGAACGCCTAGGGACAAACTGCCAGGAATAACAGATTTTACTTTTATTAACTTTTGCTCAGTCTTTGATTCTGGGGGGAGGAATTGTTACGGGCTAAGTTTAATTGGCCGAACATAAACTCTTGACAATCGATGTCCTTGTGGAAGCTGAATTGTAATAGCTACCTGAGAGTCAGGCTATACCGCTGTCTGCTAATCAGTTAGTGATTTCCAGTGACACAAAATAGGGATATTTTCTCTCGTTCCCTTAAAAACATTTTCCTTAATAAGTCAATACCATTTTTTAATTAATCAGACATTGTTATAGTGAACAGAAAGAGATGAATTCTCTTATACGTGACAACACTGAGGAAGAACCTTGGAATTATGACTGAGGCACAAATAAAGAAACTCTGGGGAAATTTATTCATTGCACAAAGCTGCTTCTTGTAGAACAGAGAAAAAAATTTTCTTATTCTAGCTCAGAGGACTTCCTGAAAAATTTACTTTACTACTGGTAATGAATAAGTTTCTGGTGAAAGTTTACCTCCAAGCTATGTGATCATTCCAACAGATTTGCTATCTTCTTTTAGTCAGAGACAGTGATATGAGATAGAGATGATTGCATATTATTATAGAGGAGGCATCCAGGTGTTCTTTAAGATTACAGTGACATGTAGCGAAACCTGTGATTGCCTTATAGAAATTGTCTTGTTGGCCCACCTCAGTGATGACGCTATCATTAAAAGGGGACACAGTGTTTTTAGTGTTATAGCAATAACGCCTTTTCTTATCTTCTCATTCCCAGCATGAACTTGTCATTTCCTCTTTCAAAACTCTCCACTGGGCTGAAATTTTGGATGTTACAGCCAGAACCAACTTTCTCTTATGTTTCTGAAAAGCAATGTATGAACTCTTTCTAAAATATTCTGTTTCAGACCTGAGCGAGGAACTCTCAGAAGCAGCACGTGGCCCATTCCGCATCACGTTGTGTATATTTGATTTTCTCAATTTGTTGGTCTTTTTTGTTTGAAAGAAAGGATCAGGCCACCTGAATCCAGAAAAGGCCTCACGATTGAGTTGGGGTATCCGTGGTTGTAAGTGGGGAGACTTCTCTTAACCCTGTTGAAGTGAGGAATGGGCTGAACATTGAGGAAAGTGGGCAGTCTCAGGAGGCTCCATTACAACTTTTAAAATATGACCCTTACGTGTGTAAGTCGGTGAAAACTTTAAAAACCAAACAGAATTTTACACTTGAGATAGTCAAGAATTCCTGCTCCTCTTTACTGTCTTGGTATGTAGTTACCTTGTGAGGCTTAATTGTTCAGGCCCAATGATTAATATGTACCAAACATTCTTAGATTGAAACGTAAAACTAAATTCTTCTTATTGCAACATTGTTAATACTCTGTTTTCTACATTATCTTTTTTATTGAAGTATAGTTGATGTATGATATTATGTAAGTTACAGGTGTACAGTATAATGATTCAGAATTTTTCAAGGTTCTACTCCATTTGTAGTTATTATAAAATATTGGCTATATCCCTTGCGTTGTACAATCTATCCTTGTAGCCTGTTTTTGAATATAAATTCGTAGAATTTGTTCATTAAGTTTCTAAAAAATGGCTTGTGTTTTAACTATTCACACAGTTGAGCCTGTGGCACTTTTCTCTGCCTCTTGGTTGTTCTGGGGCTCCGGTATCTTCTCTAGGGCTGGACTTTTAAGAAGAGACTGTATAACGGGGTCAAGTCCCTGGAAAATAAGGTGAACAAGTTGTGCACCCAGGTTCACAGTGCACTGAATTGTTTGTAGCCTTTCTGTCATAGCCACTTGTTTAATCCACAAACTTCACTTACTCTCTCTTACTCACAAGTCAAAGAAGTAAACATGGAACATGATCATAAAACCTGTAAAATCTGTTCAATAGAATAATCATCAGTATAAAATGTCTGGTTGATATAAGAAATAGAACCATTGCACAGTTAGTGCCTCGTGTATGTCCGCCTTCCTGAAGACAACTCTGCAAAGGGCATTGGCAGTGAGTTCTGAATTCCCATCAGCACCCTCCTCCAAGACTTTTACTAAATTTAGTTCAACTTCCTAAAATTCCATTTAGAATAGAAGTACATGCGTTCTGGAGATATGAAAGCCCCTCGTTTACGGGACCAGTTCTATTTTCATCACTCTAACCATTCTTAATAAGAATGTTCCATAGGAAAATAATAATAATTCTATTATAATAACGACAGTAATGCTGTAAACTCGTGTGAGTTCCCCAGCATCTCTCCGACATCACGAATGTGTCCAGACTGCACAAGAACTGCTCTGTCTGCATAGAAACCCCTCTTGTTTTTTTTTTTTTAAAAAGCTGAGATTAAAGTTTCCTCTGGAATATGAGTCATTTGTAACTGATTTCACTAAAGTACGGACCCAGTGTGCCCCCGATGACTGAAACTGTTTCAAATGAGAGTGTATTGGTTTCCTAGGGATGCCTGAAAAATTAACCACAGACTGTTTGCTTCAAACAATAGACATTTATTCTCTCATGGTGCAGGAAGCTTGGAGTCTGAAATCAAGATATTGGCGTGACTGGTTCCTTCTGGAGGAGAAACCATTCTTTGCCTCTTGCTTAGCTTCTGGGGGCTCCTGGCGATCCTTGGTGTTCCTTGGATTGTAGCTGCATCACTGCAATCTCTTCCTTTATCATTACATGGCCTTTGTCTGTGAGTATGTCATCTGTGTCTCTGTGTCCAAATCTCCAACTCCTTTCTCTTATAAAGACACCAGTCATTGGATTTGGGGCTCACCGTGATCCAGTATGACCTCAACTTAACTTGAGTTACATCTGCAAAGATCTTATTTCCAAATAAGATTACATTCACAAGGATAGGGGTAAGGAATTTTACCTATCTTTTGGGGGTATATAATGCAATACATTATAGATAATGTATAGATAAAAATATGGCAAAGAATTGAATGGAGGTGCAAAACAAACTACTGCAGTAATTCCTTGTTAATGGGACAGACGTAAACATTTTGGTTCATTGTTTAATCGGCTAAAATTTAAATATTTTATAAGCAATTTGTAGTTATATTATCAGTTATATTTTGTTGATATCATTATGGTTAGTTAAAATTTTTTTAGACACAGATGGCTCAAACTTGAAGCAAAGAAAACATATCACTTTGTCGTACAGCAGAAACTTAACACAACACTGTAAAGCAATTATACTCCAATAAAGATGGTTAAAAAAAAAAGAACAAAAGTAAAATTATCATTTTTAATAAGATTCAAACTTTAGGAGCAAAATTAATTTGGGTGTGAGGAATCACAAGTTTTACAATTACAGTTAAAAGCTTGTTTTTTTTCCTCAACTAAATACAATCTTTTTCTTAAAGATAGCTTCAGAAAAATGCTATTACTCTGAAATAGTCAAGATTTTCAATTTGCTCTATGATACTAGTTTCAGTAGAATAATTTATTAGGATAGTTATTGCCAATCTGATCTAGGTCAGACTTTTTTAGGGTCCCTGTATACAACTTACCTTTGTCACATAATCATTGCTGTATTATTTCAATCTAGGAATTGCTTTCACAGAGAGCTAGACCCAGTATTTACTTATTATTTCCTATAAGGGTTAAAAATAACTAAAGAAGATAGTTTAGTATTTTAGGGAACACAATTACATCTTAAACTAATTTATGGAAAGTAATGATACATCAGGTCACCTTATTCAGATACCTTTTTTTTTTTCCCCCTCAAAGAGACTTTCTTGGAAGATTTAGTAGGAAGTAGCACTGTATAAAGCTGGGTAGTCTATGAATGCTTCATAGAGATTTATTTTTATGGCAGTTAGACATTGGGTTGCTCTTTTCAAACTTTTTAAGCTAAAATTAATTTCTAAATAGTGATCTCTATGTTATAAATTTGTGCAAACAATGTTTTGTTTTTTCTAAGAGGCTTTATATCCCTCTCTGCAGATACTCCCTTAATTTAACATTGAAGAATGTTCTAATATCCTAATTTCAAGTACTTGTTCTTTTTAGTTTCCTTAATTCTCAAACAGCAGTGTTGCTTCTATTTCTGAATTCTTGAATTTAACTGGTAAATAAATTCACTTCATAACAAGTTGTGTAAGGTTGATCATGTTCTGATTTTAGCTCACCTGCTCTGCTTCGTTTCTCACCTCTACCCTGTATGTAACTTATATCTGGTGATTCTGAAATATTTTCCCTTGTTGGTAGGGGACATTGGCTTTTTAAATATTATTGTTGCTTGTCTGAAACTTGTCTCTTGTAGCAGCTGCCACATCACTGCTCTCATCCTTCCAAAATCATCTGTCCAGTTAACTTCTCATCTTCTCTTATCTGTGTCAGCACTTCATCCAGGACTTTAACTGTTTCCTCCTTCTGCCTGGTCTGGATTAAATGTATGTGTTCCCATAATTATAGTGGTCATATAAATTGTCATCCCTAACAGGACACTTTGAGAGTCAAATGGGGTGCTGATTAGATGAGGCACTGGGGAGACAGACCTAAATTTTCCTAGGTATCCTGAGAGTTATGGTCATGCTGTAGCATATTTATTCTAGGGCAGTATTATTATTTTTTCCATGATACTGCTAGCTTCTGTGGGTAGTGAGTATGTCTTTTAATTCTGGGACTCAGTTCCCGGCATTTCATAAATGCTTGTTGAAATGAAATATAAATAAAATGAAATGAGTGAATGTATAAATATGAAAAGAAGGGGCTGGAATAGATCAAATCTAAGGCTCTTTTAAATTGTAAAGGAATTGAACAGTACTGGTGACTATGAAATGACCATTCAGCTCTCCTGTGGCAGGGAGTAAACTTGCCTGAGCTGCTCCTGGCTTTTGCCCTTCTGGATTCACCTTGACCTTTGCACTATGCTTCTCATGCAGCTCCCAGCCCGTGACAGTGGGTATGCTAATGCAGGCTCATTCCAGCAAGACGGCTTTTCATACTTACTCATTCACCCTGTTAACAGGCAACTTTGGCTGAAGGACTCCCCACAGACCTTGCACATCTTTCTTAGCCCAGCACTGCAATCAGATTCTTTTCACCAGTTCCTCCTCCCCCTCCCTTTTCCTTCACAGGCTGAGCTACCTCCATTTTTTTTTTCTTCCCTTTATCTACCATTGGCATCTCCCCCGATAAATTTGTTGCCTATTACTGTAGGTTGAATAATGCCCCCTGAAGATATGTCCTAATTCCCCACACCTGTGAATGTATGTGTTCCTTTACATGGCACAAGGGACTTTACAGATGTGATTACATTAAGAACTGGGGAATGGAAGATTATCCTGGATTATCAGGGTGGACCCAGTGCAGTCATTAGGTTCCTTACAAGAGGAAGGCAGAAGGGTTGGAGAGAGAGAGAGAAAAGGCGACGTGACAGCAAAATCAGGAGAGGAGGAGAGTTGAGAATGGAAGCAGAGGCTAGGATGAGGCAGCCAGGAGCCCAGGAGTTTGGGAGCGTCTAGAAACTGTAAAGGCAAGACATGGATTCTCCCAGAGTCTCCAGAAGAAACACAGCCTTTCTGATTTTAGCCAGTAGGATCTGCTCCAGAGTTCTGACCTTGAGAATTGTTACATAATACATTGTGTTGTTTTAAGCCCTGAAATTTGTGGTTATCTGTTATAGCAGCCCTAGGAAACGGACATCCACACACCCCCACACACATCTAGTTCTATTTTTTTTTGGCCGCACTGCGTGGCATGAAGGATCTTGCAGGATCTTAGTTCCCCGATCAGGAATCGAACCCGTGCCCCCTGCCGTGGAAACATGGAGTCTTAACCACTGGACTACCAAGGGAGTCCCTATTTTGACATCTTCTTCTTGGGGATCTAAACTTATCACAGCTGTGATTGTTTAATATTTCACTATCTGATGAAAAAATATATAAATAATGACTTAAGGGATTATTCATAAAGTTATTTGATTGTGTTGTCACTTTTGAAAGTCTTTAATTTTTAAAGAAATAAAAGTTCCGTGATGGAGTGAAGTTCCAGAAAGAAGATATTCTCAAACTTCAAATGGCAGCCTAAATGATTTAGAAATATCATACATAATATCTGTGCTTAAGGAAAGATATTTCACAGACATATACATTGATAAAATATTGAGAAATCATCCTAAATAATGGATGGTGCCAGTTAGAGGGAGAAAACAGTAGTCTAAATCTTTGTTCTGGGATATATTGCAGAGTTTTGTCTCTGTTTATTAGACTGAAAAGCCTAAGCAAGTTCTATGAAGGCTTTTATCGTCCAGGAATGTGGACGGACAGTCAGACCCTGCCTGCCAGCCATTTAGCCTCTGTGCCACCGCGTGCACAGTATAGCATTGAACCCACTGGACAATGATGTTTTGTTCAAGTTCATGCTCTGGCTCCATCTGAGAACTTATGCAATATTGAAAACATTGTATTCTTCACAGCAATCTTTGTTATTAGCCAAGTCCGTGGTAAGTAAGCCTGTTGGTTACTTTATAGACCAACAGGCTTGACAACTCAGCTTTTCTTAGGAACTTAAAAATCAAATTTTCTGTTGAATCCAAAGAAAAGGCTGTAAAACATGTTTTCTTCATAGCTTTCTTCTTTATGTGAACTTATCATATCTGACCTTGTTATCTGCTCTGCTTAGGTCGCCGGTGGTCTTCCGTTGAATTCTGTGGAGTGTCCTTATTACTCTGGTAGTCTGAATTGAATTCACTAAGCATTAATGGCTCATATTGTCTGGGAAATTTGAATTTAAATGGATGGGGATTAATAAGATTAGCCTTTCTCTAAAAGAAAGAAACAAATTCCAGGAAAACTAGCCTAAGCTCTTATGGTTAGGTCTTTTGTGTGGTTTTTAGCTCAGTTTCTCATAAAACATAATGCTAACATGGCAAGGTTTAATTTTTCAAATAGCATTTTGACACACCTGTAATTTTTAATTAACTGACCACAGTTTAAATGTGATGTGGCATCTACATATTCTGTATCAGAAGAGCAATTAGGAGAATGGTACGATGGACAGATAGATTAATTCAGATCTATCCTGATATATTATGTATCAATCAACTCACCCATTTATTTGCTGATTCAGTATTCACATTTTTAATACAACTTCTTTGAGAATGTATGTATTCAGAACATGTATACCAGGCACAGAGAAAAACAGTTACAACCCAATAGCTGCCTCCAGCTATTTCACATCCAAGTAAGAGTTGGACAGGTAAGTAAATAAAGTGTGACAACGTGTTACGGAAAGCACTATGGGAGCATTATGGGTAGGTGGAAACACGAAGAAGCGTGCTGAAATCTGGACTGGCGGGTCGGTTAGAAAAACCTTCCTGGAGGGGGTGGTGCCTCAGCAGAAAAGAAGGTGAGAGTGAGTGACCAGGGGGAGAAAGGGGAAGGATGAGTTTGTCCACACAGTGGGAACGGAATATGTAAGGTGAGGTGAATCAGGCTGCCTTTGGGGAAGTGCTTGGCATTACTATTGCTCTAAACCAGGGTGGTTCTGAGGTCGTGGTAAGAGGTGAGGATGAAGCGTTAGACTTAATGCACTCAGGGCCATACGAAGCTCCTTTCTTTATATTCTTGCCTAAAAAATCTCTCTCTCAATGCCTATTATTACCTCCAAATTTCTTTCTCTTCTCCTAATTTTATTTGCTTTTTCTTCCTTTTCTTTTCTTATGGAAGACAGTTTAGTTCAGATTCCATTCTTGCTGCGTGGCTGCCCCTTGGGGTGTATCTTTTGAAACTATTTTTTCTTTGTTTGGGTCTTGGATTGTGATTTCTGATTTGTTTCATTCTCCATTGGGCACTGTTGCCACTACCGTCTTCTATATTTTCTCAGATCTGAAAGTGCAGCTTGGATGCTTGCTATGAAAGAGAGGTTAGAAAGTAGAGGGAAGCCTGAGAGGCTGGGTGTGCCATGTTTAAGTTTTCTAAAAAACATGATGTGAGATTTAAATTTTAGAAGGATCACCCTGGCAGTACTGTTTGGTAGAGTCAACGGATTGAGGTAGAATAGAGGAAAGGAATTAGGAAGACAGAACAGAAATTGAATCAAGAAATAATAATGATAACAGTGGGAAAAGTGAGGAAGGGATGGATTTTAAGGTCCAACTAGTAAAATTGCTCACAAATTAAATGTGTGCAGTTTTCTAGCTTGGGTGTCTCAGTGGATGCTGGTATGATTACCTTAGCTAGAAAACATGGATAGAAAAGCAGGTATAGGAAGAAGGATGGTGCCTTCCTTTTTATTGACAATTTGAATTTGAATTGCTGGAGGTGTCTAGAATGGAATTGAATATATGGTTCTAGAACTCATGAAGTCAGTTCTAGACTTGTAGTATGGATTGGAGTGTCATCAGTCGAGATAATAGTGAAAACTGTCAAATAATACACAGAGTTAATAAAAACTAACATGTAACAAATACTGTGTACCAGGTACTGTTCTAACTGCTTTACACATGTTAAGTCGTGAAATTGTCACAACTCCGTAAGACAGGTTATATTTTATCATCCCTATTTTATTGATGGGGAAACTTAGACACAGAGAGGTTAATTAACTCGTCCAAATTACAGCTAGATGTGGAAGAGCTGACATTCCACTTAGCCTGTTTTCCATTCTCTTGATCATTACACTACCCTGTCAGGAGAAATGGAACAAAAGAGAAGCATTTGAACATCAGATCTCTGAAGAAACACCAGTGTTTGTAAATTGATGGTGATAGACGAAACCACAAGGGAGCCTGAGAAAGAACAGGGAATAAGCAGAGGGAAAGAAGGATAAATTGCTTTAGAAAAACAAATGGAAGAGAATGCTACAAGGAAGGAGTGGTCAGTGGTACCAGATATTGGAGGAGAGCAAGTAGGTTGAAGCTGAAAAATGTCTGTTAAAATTAGCATTTAATTCTATGGTCTCTGCCTGTATTGCTCACAGACTTCTTATAATGATGAAAAATAATTCTGCCAATATGCAGAGAACAGTGACTCTCCAACTAAATGTACGTTTATTATTGTGGGCGAGGTATTAGACGATTACCAATACTCAGTTTTTTCTCCTTGTGGGCACTAGGTCAAATTGTACTTCTCTGCTGTCTTTGAAGGTAGGTGAAGCCATATGACTTTCTTTGGACAATGAAATATAAGTGGAAACGATTTCTGTCACTTCTACATTTAAGCACCTATGCACATTTCACTGGTTCCCTTTTCTGCCTCGGTGAGCCAGGAGCTGCTGTTAGCTTGGGCACTGAGTAGCCCCCAGCCGCGTCATCCTGTGCGGGACACGTGATGTGAGGTGTGTGTGTGTTCAGTCATTACGGTTCAGCCCATCCTGATACACCGGTGGGGTAGTAGCATCTTCACTTTCCTGGGCTTTTTGTTTGCTTGTTTTCATTCTCATGGTCATAATAGATCGGTATAGGAGAACACAATACAGCAGAGAAAGAGAGTATATACTATTCTTATGCTCTTGGGAATTAAATCCAAAAATATTTGACTAATAAAAATATCCAAGAAATTAATTAAACACAATTTAATAATAAAATAGACATAGAAGAGTCAGGGGTTCTTTTTACTCTAAGTTTATAAGATCAGGTATATGGACAATCAGGTATATGGAGTATTCACACATAGAGAATAAACCATGGTAGCAAACATTTTTAGACAGCTGATACAACTTAAAAAATTTGTAGTGAGTTTATAATAAATAAGGTTAAAAATCCATGTGGTTATAATTTGACCATCTGTTGATTGATAGGTAAAAACTTTTTACTGTTTAATTCCTACAGTTATATGAAATTCTACTAAATAAATACAGCCTTAAAAATACTTGTTTCCTTGTTAGGATTTATTTAGAGCTTTTAAACTTAGAACGCACTTTTCATGTACATTATTTCAATTAATCAACTGACATTTGAAATCTTTGTTTTTTTAAGAAGTGAGAAAACTGAGGATAGAAATTCACATTTTTAAAAAAGATTTATAATAAATTGTATTATTTTAAATTAATACTAAAATATTTTTGCTCTGAAAAAATTATGTGCTGCCTATAGTGAAACAAACTCACTGTAGCATTACAGCAAAATGAGTATTGTCATCATGGGGAAAGGGCCACATAACATCCTGTTACAAATATTTGTAATGGAGTAGTTGGTGTTTGTAGTTGAGCAACTTAGGCAGGAAGGGCTTTAAAATGTACATGTCATGTAGTCCTGTTTTTTAGACAATTACCTACTCTGTATCTCTTTTCTCCCAACTTAGCGTTCTAGAATTTACTTATTAAGCATCTAATAATGAAGTCTGAGGAGCATGAATGTTTATCAGTTGCTCTGTTGAGTCTTTTTTTTCCCCTCTCTATATAATGTGACCTTGATTTTCCTGGATTCACATTTCTTTTGAAATCTATTGACATTTGTTCTCCTGTGAAAATGTGAAAAACAGAGAGAGAGGTGGCAGCTGTGACACGTCTGGTGATGGAAGTGGTCCAGGTGATTGGTTGTGTGGCAGATCTTGAAAGAGAAATATGGAGAAGAAAACAAGTGCAACAATGAAATTTCTTTAAAGAGAACCTTTTTATTCATTAAAGGTAAAATTAAAGTTAAGGTTTGAGCAACCACAAGGATGGGGAACAATTTAGTGGGTCTGTAGATAGAGACATGATAAAGCACGTATTCACACAGGACCCTCATCTTCCCTGGGGCCAGGACGGTGGGGAGGCGTGGAGGCTGCAGGGTAACAGGAAGAGAGAACAAATGCAAATTAGGATACACATGGGTTCATAATAGAGGGCACTGGGGTCCTTCAGGTGCTGAGATTATTCTCACAAATTTGTCCTCTGTGAGACACATGCCAGGGAAGTGAAGAGTCCGGTGATTACGGCCCTATTATAGGGAGGGAGCTCCTTGCAATTAGAAACCAAGTCTTACACGTCTGTATATTTCTTATTCTTGGTACCTAAAGGGAGAAATAAATGTTAGGTGATTTGACTATTGTAACGTATCTACTATGGCAACAGTGATGCCAAAGAAATGGAGGAAAAAGGAAAGTTTTAGTAAAATTTATTGTTATCTAGGTTGGTCATATTTAGCAAAAGGAAAACAAAAATAACGGGATACCTAATTGGGATTTTAAATAAATTTAAATAGTTTTCTAGTATAGGTATTTCACAGATATTGTCTCCTTATTTTATCTGGCAAACCTAGTGATATCATACCTCTCAACACCTCCTTGCCCTATGTCTATTTGAGTTTACTGTTTTCTTTTCTTGAAACATTTCTCAGTTAAAAATGATTAATGGATTATAGCCACAACTTTTAGTTTGATTCTCGTCAACAAAAATTCCATCGCAATTTTATTATATCTTTTCTCTCTGTAATAATATCAACTATAGTATTAGCTTGAGGGCTATACCTATAGAAAATGATAAAATCTACACTTCTGAGGACAATGTAAGTTGACATCTTATTGCAATTTTTTATGAAGTCAGACTGTGAGTTCACTGAGTACAAATTGCAACATCAAAATAACATGAATTATATCTTACATTATTCTACTCAAGCTGACAAAGCAAACGGATTTATAGCCACAGCTGCCATTCCTCTATTTAGGTATTTATTCATCTCTCTTTTTTCAAATATAAGCACCTACTCTCATTACTTTCATCATTTATCTTGAAAGCTGAGACTGGTAGGACCACAGTTTCCTGGACTAGAGTATACACAGGATTTTCTGAATAGCACTTAGAAATATGCATTTATTGTAAGTTTTATTATTTCTCTAGTTTTTTCCTGTGGGGTGAATTGGTTTATGAAGCTTTAGACTAAAGAATATGTGGCTTTTACAGCTTTGTTTCTATTTTTGGAATTTTAGTTCTAGAATTCACTCTGAATGTATATTAATGATGAAATAAAAAACTGATTGTCTTAATACATGTCTAACTCAGACCTTTCTTATTATTCAGCATTTCGACATATTCTAAAAGTGGTTATTTTCCTTAACATGAGCACAGAGATCCATGTAAACAAAGTATATGTGTGATGCAGTCTTTAATTTCAGGCTTTTTACACGTAATGACAAAGTATCTCACGTGTGCTTATTCTTTAATTAAATTTTTTTTTTTTTTGCGGTACGCGGGCCTCTTACTGCTGTGGCCTCTCCCGTTGCGGAGCACAGGCTCCGGACGCGCAGGCTCAGCGGCCACGGCTCACGGGCCCAGCCGCTCCGCGGCATGTGGGATCCTCCCGGACCGGGACACGAACCCGCGTCCCCTGCATCGGCAGGCGGACTCCCAACCACTGCGCCACCAGGGAAGCCCTAAAGTTTTATTATTTATTTTTAAAACTCTGTTTTAATATTGTTTCCATTATAAGATAAAAGCCTGTGGTTTGGGGCTTCCCTGGTGGTCCAGTGGTAAAGAATCCACCTTACAAAGCAGGGGACGCGGTCCGATCCCTGGTGGGGGAACTGAGATCCCACCTGCTGCGGGGCAACTAAGGCCACGTGCCTCAACCACTGAGCTCACGCGCCTCAACTAGAGAGCCTGTGTGCAGCAAACTACGGAGTGCATGTGCCCTGGAGCCTGCGCGCCACAGCTAGAGAAGAGAAAAAAAACCGCACGCCACAACTAGAGAGAAACCCGCGCGTCGCAATGAAGATCCCGCGTGCTGCAACTAAGACCCGCCACAGGCAAAAAAAAAAAAAAAAAAGGGCCGTGGTTTGGGATGCTGTCTAGATGTTAGCATTTCCCAATTTTATTCATTAAGAAAATTGGGCTGTAAGTAACAATAACCAAAATAAACAGTGGTTTACGTGAATAAGAAAATAACACTAATTATCCAGCAGAACCGAAGTGTAGAGTCAGTGGTTCCAGTGTTGGGTCAACAGCTCCGGGATCCTAATGCTCCACCATCATTAAAGAATCAGTCTTTTGTTCTCAGGTTTGTTGCTTCATCGTTGCAAGTTGGCTGCTACAGTTTTACCATCATATCTTCCTATTGTCAAGTTCAGAGGCCTGCAGCTATGGGGTCAGAGTAGCGAAACAGCTCTCTTTTCTGTTTTAATCAGGGAGCAAAGTATTTCCCAAATGTTCTCCAGCAGATTTCCCTTCCTCTCTGTAGAACAGATTCATGTGAGTGAGATTCACTTTCCCATTTCGGGGAAGCCCACTGCTCCAGTTTAATAGGCTCCGTTAGGCTGCATGTCCTGTGTCCTGTTACTGAGGTTTAACTCTTACCTTCCTATTCATAGACTTGGGGAAAATGAGAGTGTTTTGGAAAATTTGGATTCTAAGTGTTAATAGATGTTTCTTCAGTCCCGTATCCTGTGTTTGCATTGTTTTAATTTTGAATGAAGTGGAGAATGGTGATACCGTTATAGGCTGAACTTGATTTAGCCTATTTCATGTATATTATGCTACTAAATCAAGCCAAATCATATGATTTCAATGAGCTTATGATATAATCTAATGATATAAAATAAGTTAATAATGAAGACCAATGCCAAGACCTAATGATCTTTAAAATTTCAAGTGAAAATTTGCACTTTATTTCTGCCATGTTAAGTGTGGCTTAATTTTTTTTCTGTGATTTTCAAATGTGGGTTAACTTTTTAAATTTGACTTTATATTCTAGTGTTAGGGTGATGTTGACAAGAGTATAAATGAAAAAAAAGGTGTCTTAATAAAACTAGGTATAGAGGAAGAAATTATTTCTAAGAAATGTCTAGTAAGAACCCTTCTTGCTGGGCCTTGGAAAAATAATAGCAGTGCTATTATACTTATTGAGTGATAGGTCAATGGCCCATTAATATTATGTACCAGCCTTAAAAATTAGCCCAGTGAAATTCATAGGTGGCAGTAGGGCAGATGATGTCCAGTGGGTACCAGGATAGGAGAACTGGATGGTTACCTCTGTAGGACATGGTGAAAAGCAAGTAAAAATTTGGACCTGCAAGACAAAGTTAGGACAGGCATGTAAACACAAATTCTAGACAACATTTTAGGATCTCAGAGACAGTTATATAACAGAAGATAGAACAGCAGCCAAAATATATGGGCAGATGAGGAAACGGAGTGATGTCATCTCTTTTCAGAACATTAGTATGATTCTGATGCAAAGACTGTAGGTGGATGAGGAAGTCGAGAGCTACCACTTAGTTCTCTGAGTAGGCACTCAGTTTCCTCAGGTTGTAAGGGAAAGGTTTTGTTCTACAAGTATAAACTGAGATGAAATCTTAGACAACTCAAAAGGAAAAGAAATCATGTCATCAAAGAAAAACAGTGGATGGGGCTTCCTTTTCTTCCCAACTCTTTGCTTCCATCTCCTAATTCTTCTCTGGTTTAAGCAGAAGAGGCAAAATGGAGAGGTAAATAAAATTCTGAAGCATCGTTTTCCTCGTTTTGAGAAGACTGAGAAAACACTTTTTCATAGGATGTTTAACAAAGATGTAATTCTACTGATCTCCTAATCAAGTAACTCAAAGTCACAAAATTAAGTAGCACAGATGTCCTCTAACAAAATGGAATATTCAATAAGAAGCATTAAACATATAGAAATATATAACATGGAACTATAAATTACACTTTCCTATTAAGGAAATATTATTTCTATTTACAAGAATTGGATGGCTGTCCTAGGCCTGATAATTTGTTATGGACTTGGTGAAATAAACGAAGATCTGATGGCTTCTGTTCAGAGGACGCTTACAATTTAGGAGGGGAGATAACATTGAATTAACAGGTCTACAGTAACCTGTTAAGTTAGACAAGTCCCAAATCCCTGAAACTCAGTTTCTTCATGTGTAGGCCTTGCTCTGAAAGGTTACTTTCAGATTGTAGATTACATTGTTCTTGAAGACAAGGAAATATGTTGTCAAATATATTCATCTCTCAGAAAGCATCTTGGACTTATGTATGATGATCAATAACAGAAAGCAGAAAGGCAAAAGTGACACATTATCTGAAAATTTCTATTGCTAGAGGGAAGAGTGCAGGCTAGAAGCATCGCTGCAGATTTTAAGAAGGTAGATTTTTATCTGCTCACCCACTGACAGGCACTTAGAGTGTTCCCATATCTTGACTATTACGAATAACGCTGCAGTGAACATGGCTGGGTGTATATCTCTTTCATATCCTGTTTTCCTTTCCTTTGGGTATATACCCAGAGGTGGAATTGTTGGATCATATGCTAGAAGAAACTTTCACGGCTGCACCAGTTTACATTCCCACTAACAAGGTATAAGAGTTCCTTTTCTCAACATCCTCACCAACATTTATCTCTTCTTGGTGAAAGGCATTCTAATGTGTGTTATATGTAGTGGAATTTTACTCAGCTGTGAGAAAGAAGAAAATCTTGCCATAAGCAGCAACATGGGTGGAACTTGAGGACATAGGCTTAGTAGATAAATCAGACAGCGAAAGATAAATACTGTATGGCATCACTTATATGTGGAATTCAAAACAAAACAACTAAGCTTGTAAAAACAGAAAGTAAAACGGTAGTTACCAGGGGCTGGAGAATGGAGGGATAGAAGAGAAACTGTTTAAGGGTCCAAACTTGCAATGAGTAATAAATAATTCCTAGAGATCTAATGTGCTGTATAGTAAGTATAGACAACACTATTGTATTATTATAATCATCAAACTTGCCAAGAGACTAGATCATAATTATTCAAACCACAAAAAAAGAAATTATTATAATTATGTGATGTGACAGAGGTGCTAACAGTATAGACAACACTATTGTATTATTATAATCATCAAACTTGCCAAGAGACTAGATCATAATTATTCAAACCACAAAAAAAATTATTATAATTATGTGATGTGACAGAGGTGCTGACTGTTGCTACAATGACAATCATATTACAATATATACACGTATTAAATCAACATGCTGCATACCTTAAATTTACATGATGTTATATGTCAAATATATTTCAGTAAAAAAGGTAAACTTTGATAGTGATAGAAAAATGTTAGTAAGGACTAAAGATAAGTCCTCAAAAATGAAATTTTGATAAATCACAAGCTAATTAGATGAGAAAGAAAAGGAAGAGACATTTGATGAAAGTGATTTAGCTGAATAAATAATTTCTTTGAGGAATGCTGACAATGGTATGGGCACAATTTAAATGGAGAGGGAGGGTGTAGACGGATGGCCTGGTGCTCTAATATATATGCTGAGAATGCCGTCATTAAGATAAGGACTCCATGGGAAGAGACTTGCATAATGTTAAAAACAATAGAACAGGGCTTCCCTGGTGGCGCAGTGGTTGAGAGTCCGCCTGCCGATGCAGGGGACGCGGATTCGCGCCCCGGTCCGGGAGGATCCCACGTGCCGCGGAGCGGCTGGGCCCGTGAAATAAAACAAAAATTTTAAAAATTTCCACCAAGCGAAGGGAAGAATAAAGACGAGCGAGGCCTGTGGCTCGAGATCAACCACATAATAGGAACAATTGATGATGAAAAGCATCACTAGTCAGCTGTTGTGTTGCCCAGTTCTCTCTGTTGTGGAGACTGATTGTCAAATTTTTACGGCCAGGAGTACCATTGGTAAGATGATTCCAAAGCCCAGAAGAGTTGAGAAGAAGCAAAGGACTCCTTGGTGCTTTGTGTGGGTTCATTTCTTCTAACGGTCCCGTTTTGCCCCCAAGCACACAGAGAAAATGCATGAAATTGGTGAACTGCTATCAGTTACTTTGGTGGAATAGAGGTAAACAAAAGGAGTTCCAGATTAGAGATGGACCAAAACTTTTACTGGATCAAATATATGTGTAAACGTTCCATAGAGATTGGGTGAAATATAGAATTACTGCAGATCATTTGTGAGTTTTCAAAAAAGAAGTCTAGATTTCCTATTTAAAATGGCAGTTTTAAGGAGTCCAAATTACGCATTTCCTTCGCTTTAAAATTCTTAGTAAAATAACTAGAGGAATATGTTAAGAGACCTGATATGCCATGTGGATAACATGCTGGACCCTAATGTAGCATGTTATCCACATGTGAGAGACTTTGAAATTCTTTATTATGTGGTGCAGGAGAGTTCAGATTGGGAGAAAGATCGAACATAAATAATTTATTGATACAATGTGGGAAAGAAAAGTTCTCCTATAAAATCACCCTAGAATAAACCTAACAGTTTTCCCTGGGTGACAGAGCAGATATGAGGGAAGGTCAGGGAGCAGATAATAGGGCAGTTTCCCCTCCTACTAAGATCTTTGGATACGTAACAGTTGACAGAGCCCACAGATGCCAAAGCAACCTTGGCTCGCTAAAGCAGGGACACTCAAACTGGCTCCAAAGGTAAACTTCTGTGTTATGGCCACCTGCAGCTTTAGCTCTTTTCCCAGACCAGCGCACCTGCAAATAGGTTAGTTTAAACTGCAATAATCTGTGCTTTCCCTTATCCTTTCATTTGGGCCTGCAGTATTGCATCAGAGACCACACAGCCCCAGAAAGTACACATTTCTTTGCTTTTTTTGGTATGAGACAAAAACACAAAACCCTTAGTTCGTCAGATGAGCAGTGAAGAAAAAGCTAAATGTTCAAAAATACTGAACATCTCAACCTTTGGGGAAATTTTAGGAAATAAATTTGCTCTTTATGAGAGTGAAGAGGAAGTAGTAAGAGGTTTAATTGTGGCCTGTGGGGAGTATTTTTTCCTTTTTCACCTATGATAAACAGTTAAATTCTGGATAATTCACAGTGGGTTGGAAAGCAGGAGTGGCCAAAACTAAAACCGTTTTTTTCCTTTACTTGGTACCAGCTAGTGTCCGTGTGGTCTTTAATGCAGCTAAGCTCTTGTACTGGAAACAGTTTTCAAGAGATAAGTGCTGTAGAGATGGCATGTTGCCTAAACTTTTGGTTTGCTGGGTCAGCGCTGTCACCCTTAAGGTCACATTGAACTCTTCAGTTACAGAATAGCTACTGAATAGTTGCTGAATAGTTACTGAAATTTCCTTAAAGGAACCACACGCATTCCGGTGAAAGTCAGCCCGGGATGCAGCACTGAAAACTCCCAGTTCTACCTGGCATCCAGAGCCCCACCAAGAGCAGATAGAAAGAAAATATTGAGGAGCATATTTGGGGCTTTGTTTAAATTTCATTTCTCCTGTTTCTGTATCATCATTGCCTGTTAGGTTTATGGGCAGCAGGGAACTTGTTTGGTTCACAGGTCTTTGATTTGGGAGGAACCAAACTCCAGGATAAAGTTAAGTCTCCTACATACGAACGAGTTCTATTCCGAGAGTGCATTCATGAGTTCAATTTGTTTGTAAGTCCAACAAATTTAGCCTAGGTACCCAGCTAACACAATAGGCTATATAGTACTGTACTGTAATAGGTTTATAAAACTTTTCACACAAATAGTACATAAAAAACAAACCCCCAAAATAAAGAAAACATTTTTAATCTTACAGTGCAGTACCTTGAAAAGTACAGTAGTACCAGCTACATCACCGCTGCTTTTACTCTTGCTTCCAGACCTCCTGGGCTTGAAATAAAGATATCGTACCACTGTACTCTATACAGTACTGTACAGTAAAGTACAACCACTTGTAGAGGATGCACACGTGGCAGTGTACGTCAGACACGTGAACTAACTTACGTGATTGAACAGTTCTCAACTAGAAGATTCTTATCTAGGGGGACTTACTATACAAGGCAAAAACCTCATCTATGTCTGGTCCTGATTTGGAGAATGAGATCTAGGACCACAAGCCTGAACCTGATGCTGGGGCTTTTGGGAGCAGATAAACATGTTTTGCAAGTGTTACCAAACGAAACTTGGGTCTGCTTACATGTGTGCAGTAAAGCCAATCTACTGACAGTGGGTTATGGTGAAGGGAAGTCCACATTTATTGCAGGCACCAAGCAAGGAGTCCAGGTAGCTAGTACTCAAAAAGCCTGAACTCCCTGAAGGCCTTCAGGGAAAGGTTTGTAAAGACAGGGTGAGGGAGGGGGAGTGTGGGGTGTGTGATCAGCTCGTGGACCTTCTTCTGATTGGTTGGTGGTGAGGTCATCAGGAGTCAGCATCATCAATCTTTTCGTTCCAACTGGTCTGGGGTCTCCGTGCTTGTGGGCAGCATACACTTAACTTCTCCCACCTGGCGGGGGTTTCAGTATCTGCAAAACAGCTCAAAGGACATGGCTCAGAATATTATCTATAGCCCTTGAGGAGGGACTAAAGGGCCTTGACTTTGTTTAATGTATTTAAGTATTATTATTTTGTCTTGCTTGACTGTTTTCCTTTTTTTCTGCATTTTTCTCACTCCTCTGATTAAATTTATGCTTTGATTAAAATTATTCTACAGACACAAGGCAGGCGGAGGACATGGGTTGGAGAGGGTCTATTCTGGGAGGGCCTCATAGCATCCTGCCCGGTTACACAAGTAGGGGGAATGCAATTTGTGGCCAAAGAGCAGACTATTGCAAATTAAAGATAACTGGGCATCCTGTGGTATTCCTGTCCTTAAAATACGACGTCTTTGTCCCCTCCTCTTGATCTGGGCTGGGCTGGGCTGGTGTTACCAGTAATCTACGGTGGAAGTGATACTCTGTTGGTTCCAGGCCAGGCTTTGAGAGGACTGGAAGTTTCTCCTTTCTTCCTCTTGGGGCCCTGAGCAGCCATGTAAGAAATCTGACTCTTCTGCTGGAGAGACTGTGTGGAGAGGCCCTGAGACCACATGGAGAGGAAGAGCCTAGCTGAGTCCCACCTTCTGGCTGTCTTTGCCCAAACAATACTGCAGTCCTGGAAGGATGCACATGAAGATGGGAGTGGAATGAGGCTGCCATGGACTGAATATGTGTGTCCTCCCCAAATTCATGTGTTGGAGTTGTAATCTTCAATGTGATGATATTAGGACGTGGGCCCTTTGAGAGGTTATTAGGCCATGAGGGTGGAGCCCTCATGAAAGGGATTAGTGTCTTATAAGAAGGGACATGGGACTGATGATGTAAGGATACAGTAAAAAGGAAGTCTGCACACCAGGAAGAGGGCCTTCACCAGACAGAACCTGCTGGCACGATGATCTTGGTCTTCCCAGCTTCCAGAACTGTGAGAAATACATTTTTATTTAAACCATCCAGTCTATGGTATTTCACTGCAGCAGCCCAAACTGACTAAGACAAAGGCTCTGCAGGATTTCTAACTTTAACTGCACCATAGCCATGGCCCTGTTGGAGTACGAACATAATGGTTAAACCTATGTGTTCAGAAAATAAACTGGAGGAACATTGGTGGTATTCCTA
This sequence comes from Physeter macrocephalus, assembly GCF_002837175.3. NCBI lineage: Eukaryota > Metazoa > Chordata > Mammalia > Artiodactyla > Physeteridae > Physeter > Physeter macrocephalus. The sequence goes on along the minus strand of NC_041217.1, from coordinate 8,152,821 downwards.
TCCTGATTTTTCTGAGGCAAGGTTTTCCTTGAAATCCCTTAGGTTTTCTTAACCTCACACTAGAACTGGAAATGTCGGGGGCAGGGGAGGACTAGATTCGCATGTTTCAGCGCCTTGTGTGCTCGTCATTTTGTATGACAGCTGCCTATAGGATGCATACAATTTGGTGTGCTTCTCTGTGCCTTAAGTGGGGAGGTCTGAGTTTGTGTCTCTGGTTGAGAATTCTAATTCTGGGCTCTGGGCTGAAACCTGTTGCTGATACATAAATGAGCTGCACCCTCCCTTTCAGTTTTCATTGCTAACAAAACTGATGTTTTGATCTTTAAATGCTTTTTCTATGTGTGTCTCTAATTGGTTGCAAACTCTTGATGAGAGAAACGGTGTTACTTATTGGTTCCTTGAAACCCAAGTATCTAGATCCTTTTGTTAGGGCCCACCTCGTAACTCTTCAAGTGTAGATAAACAAGAGCACTCCATGAGAAACATGGGGTTGAGAAAAAGATGTAGATATTTCATTTCATCTCAGTCATGTTCCCTGAGCAATGCTGATGCAATTATAGCCTATTGGTAGAAGTATGTTATCTAGAAAATGATTTTTGTGCCAGTCAGTTCACTGTAGACCTATTTTTGCTAAACTCTTCAGTGATAAACTCAAGAGATGGTTGGTTAAACTAAAACTGGTTTGAAAGAAAGTGACTTGGATAATGACAAGGTAAAACCTTTGGCCATTGAAAATATATCTGAAGAAGTTAGAGATGCTTGGCTTTGAGAAGGGTGGATTTATGGGAATTTGAGAATTTTCTTCCGATCCTGTGCATTCATCACACGGAAGAAAAATGGGCCTTGTGTGAGCAGCTCCTGACTATTTTGCAAGTTTCAAGGTAGCAGATCTGGCTCCAATTTATTGTTTTCCATCACATGAGAAGGGTATCCTTGGGAGATGGTGAAAAACCTCCAGAAGTTTTTAAGCAGTGATTGAGCAAATGTTTGTAAATGATAGTTCAGAGGACACTCAAGTACCAGATAGCAACTGGGATATCTCTAAAATTTTTTCCAACCTTGACTTTTTAATCTCTTAATTCTGTGATTTAGATTATGCGATAAAATCTAGAGTGCTGTGGAAAGGTGGGCGTAGTACATAAAAGATAGTGGGCATGGCTAACTGAAGTCACCCGAAATATCCCAAACAGAGGCCTCATAGTCCAGTATGATCTTCGGCATCCGCCCCCATCCAAGCCTCAGCTCTGCATAGCACAAAGATGGTTTTATCATTCTGCCACTGTTGATCAGACTCAGGAAAGCGTACACACTGTAATGAAGTTTACTTGAGGCTGCTGTAGGAAATCAGAATGCCAATTTATTCATTTACAGTGAGAAATAAACCTGCCAATGGAATATATATTCAGTTCGTCTGGCTAACACATCTCTTTGTATGAACATTATATTGGAAGCCAAATTAAAATCAGACTGTTGTTTGATGAGCATGGGATCAGAACAACCTGGGATAACTCTAGGAATTTGATGTTTGATGATGTCATGCCATCAGAGCTTGATGCATCCTTCTCTGCAGTAGGGGTGTACACTGCCACCTGGATATAGCAGGTCTTCTTGTATTATTATCCTTTCCTTTGGTTTGCATTTACTGGAACTGTCTGTGCTTCTCATTCAGCTATAATTTTTCCTAGGCTTCCTGGAATGAGCCGTTAACTTTTCTTAGTGGTTAAGAATACAGGCTGTGTGAGTTCTAATTTAGGTTCTAACGCCACTGAGGTTTCTTGGGCAACTTGCTTAACCTCTCCACGGATGTTGCCACATCTATAAAAAGCATAATAATAGTGCCTACCTCTCAGTATTGTTATAATGATTTAGTGAGTGAATATGTCTAAACAAGCTTTGAATAATGCCTGGCAGACACTAAGAACTCAAATATTAGTTATTATTTTTGCTAAAATAGCCACAGTTAAGTGACTTTGTTCTGTGAGACACTGGTTTTATTTAGGTTTATTTTGATAAAAATATTTCGGTTTTTTGGTTGATATTTTGATTTCATTTCACATGATAAAGTTACTGGCTTTATGTCAGTGTTCTTGGAGGGTGTTTCACTATTTCCCTGCCCACCCACAGCTATACCAACACCAAGTACGCAGGTAGAAAAAAGAAAAAAAATGTAGCTGTCGGCTATGATTAGTCAAGGGAAAGTTCAAGATCAAATAAGTGTTGGGGGTGGGATCATGATGGCCAAGTAGGAAGATCCTGAGCTCACCTACTCCCATGAACACACCAAAACTACAATTGCACAGAGAATAACTCTCTCTGAGAATGACTTGAAGAATAGCAGAATGGCTCTTATACAACTAAGGTTATAAAGAAAACACCACATTGAAACAGGTAGGAGGAGTGGAGACGCAGTCTAGTCGGGACCCACACACCTGGTGCAGAGACACACAAGCAGGAGGGGATATCACATATGTGGAAGGTCTTCCCTAAGGACAGAGGGATTTGAGCCCCACATCAGGCACCCCAGGCCTGGGGACCTCCTCTGGAAAGATGATCCCCCATAGTGTCTGGCTTTTTAAACAAGGGGGGCTTCTCTCCAGGAGCGCTGGAGGGCAGTAGGAAACTGAAACTCTGCTCTGAAAGGGCGCTTGCACTAACTCGCTTGCTCTGTGTCCCAGTGTAGAGGCAATAGCTTGAAAAGCTATATGTGAAGGAGATTCATTGTCTAAGTTTAGGATGAATACCAAAGGGGCAGGGGTCTGTTGGAACTTTCTTAAGGCACTGAAGCACTAGTGGGCACCATTTAAAAAAATGTCCTTCCACCCAGCTCTCCAGGAGCAGGCAGATGCCATATCTAACATTTGTCATCTCCTTGCTAGCATGGTTCGCCCTGCCCTGGCATTTGCTGCGGACCTGCCCAACCCAACACACTTGCCTTGGCTGGCTCTCTCCCAAAGTGGCTCCTGTCCCTCCACACCCAATGTGTGGCCTCAGTTTGGACTGGCACCTCCACAAAGTGTCTTCTGCACTGGACCCCACATGTCCACCAGGGTGCCTGCAGCAGTCATAGTTGCGCCTCACAGACAGCTGGACCAGGGGCCAGCCCCATCCGCCAGTAGGCCCACAGCACCACCACAAGAGGAGGGCACATGCAGTCCACACAGGGGATACCTCTGGAGCTCCTGGCTCTGGTAACAAGGGGGAGATTGCTCTTCTGAGCCCCACAGAAGATCTACAAAAGGCCACTCCTTTAAGACCAGGAGATGTAGCTGAACTACCTAAGACATAGAAACAAACACAGAGAATTGGAGAATGAGAAGACAAAGGGATAAGTTCCAAACAAAAGAACAAGATAAAACCTCAGTAAAAGTCCTAAACAGAGATAAGTCATCTATCCCATAAAGAGTTCAAAGTAAAGGTCCTAAAGAGGCTCAGTGAACTAGGTAGAAAAATGGATGAACACAGTGAGATCTTGAACAAGGAGGTAGAAAACATTGAAAAGAACCAGTCAGAGCTGAAGAATACAATAACTGAAATAAAAGTACACTAGGTAGAATCAACAGTAGCTTAGGTGATGCAGAAAAATGGATCTGCAATCTGGAAGACAGGGTAGTGGGGAAATCACCCAATCAGAACAGCAAAAAGAAAAAAGAATTTTAAACAATGAGGTTAGTTTAAGGAACCTCTGGGACAACATCAGTCATACTAATATTTGCGTTACAAGAGTCCCAGAATGAGAAAAGAGAGAAAAGGGCAGAAAACTTATTTGAAGAAATAATGGCTGAAAACTTCCTTAATCTGGTGAAGGAAACAGACATCCAAATCCGGAAGCATGGAGAGTCTCAAACAAGATAAACCAAAGAGACCCACACCAAGACACATTATAATTAAAATGTCAAAATTTAAAGACAGCATCTTAAAGGCAACAAGAGGAAAACAACTAGTTATGTATCAGCTGATTTTTTAGCAGAAACTTTACAGGCCAGAAGGAAGTGGCACATAAATTCAAAGTGCTGAAAGGAAAAACTTCCAACCAAGAATACTCTACCTGGTAAGGTTATCATTCAAAATTGAAAGAGGGATAGATTTTCCCAGACAAGCAAAAGCTAAAGGAATTAATAACCACTAAAATGGCCTTACAAGAAATGTTAAACAGCCTTTAAAATATCTACACTAACCAAACCTATATACAGATTCTATGCAATCACTACCAAAATACCCACAGCATTTTAAACAGAACTGGAACAAATAATCCCCAAATTTGTATGGAGCAACAAAAGGTCTAAGTAGCCAAAGCAATCTTAAGAAGGATGAACAAAGCTAACTATATCACACTTTCTGATTTCAAACTGTATTACAAAGCTATAGTAATGAAAATTGTATGGTACTGGCACAAAAACACACCCATGTATCAATGGAACAGAGTAAGAGCCCACACTTATATATCAGTTAATTTAGGACAAAGGAGCAGTGAGGAAAAGAAAGTCTCTTCAATAAATGGTATTGGGAAAACTCTGGACAGCTATATGCACAAAAAAAAAGAAACTGGGCTACTTTCTTACACCATATACAAAAATAAATTCATAATGGATAGGTTAAAGCCTTAAATGTCAGACCTGAAACTGTAAAACTTCTAGAAGAGAACACAGGCAGTATGCTCTTTGACCTCAGTCTTAGCAATATTTTTCTGGATCTGTCCCCTCATGCAAGGGCAACAAAAGCAAAAATAAACAAATGGGACTACATCAAACTAAAAAGCTTTTGCACAGCAAAGGAAACCATCAACAAAACGGAAAGAGAAGAAGATATTTGCCCGTGATATTATCTGATAAGGGATTAATATCCAAAATATATGAAGAACTTATACAACTCAATATCTAAAAAACAAATGATCTGATTTAAAAATGGGCAGGGAACAGAATAGTCATTTTTCTAAGGAAGGCATATAGATGTTCAACAGACACATGAAAAGGTGCATCACTGATTATCAGGGAAATGCAAATGAAAACCACAAGGAGATGTCACCTCACACCTGTCAGAATGGCTGTTATAAAAAAGACCAAAAAAAAGTGTCGGTGAGAAAAGGGGACCCTTGTGCACTGTTGGTGGGAGTGTAAATTGGTGCAGCCACGGTGGAGAACAGTGTGGAGGCTCCTCAAAAAGTGAAAAATAGTGCTGTTCTCCAGTACAGCAATTCCACTTCCGGGTACTTATCCAAAGAAAATGAAAGCACTAATTCAGAAAGATACATGAACTCCTATGTTCATTGCATTGTTATCTACAATAGCCAAGATATGGAGGCAACCCAAGTGTCCACTGATGGAGGAATAGATAAAGAAGATGTGGTGCATGTATGTATGTACGTACGTATATAATGGAATATTACTCAACCGTAAGAAAGATTTAAATCTTGCCATTGCAACAACACGGATGGACCTAAAGACTATTATGCTGAGTGAAATAAGTCATACAGAGAAAGACAAATACTGTATGATTTCACTTATATGTGAAATCTTTAAAAATCCAAAAAGCAACAACGAAAAAACAAGTTGAACAAAAATAAACAGATTCACAGATACAGAGAACAAATTAATAGTCACCATGGTGGGGGGGCAGTCAGGTTAGGTGAAAAAGGTGAAGGAAATGAACAGGTACAAACTTCCAGTTATGTAATAAATGTCACAGTGATGTATAGCAAAGGGAATATAGTCAATAATATTGTAATAACTTTGTATGGTGGCAGATGGTTACTAGACTTAGAGTCCTGATCGATTTGTAATGTAAGTAAACGTTGAGTCACTGTGTTATACACCTGAAACTAATGTAATATTGTAGGTTAACTATATTTCAAAAAATATTAAATGAGTGTTAAATATATGGTAAAATTGGAAAGCGCCAAACAAATCATATAAAGTTCATTGAACATTTTTTAGATATTTTGAATTTAAGAAAAGATTATATTTTATGACACTGAATTTTTCTCTGAACACTAATGCTATACCTGGAAATATTTTACTTTGAAAGTGAGCTCCTTTTGGTAATCATTTCTCATTTAGCTCAACTGAGTAAAAAAAAAATCAAGTTAAACAAAATCCAATGGACAGTTTTTGTCCACCAAATTACTTAATGTTATACCTGATAGGTGAGGTACTTCCCTTGCCCACTTGTTTACTTTTTTAACCTTATGAGTATTGTACTTCCATCCAATGATGATATGGCTAGTTATCTACTATTATATGTATAATAAATTGCCATAAGCTGGGTGGTTTAAAACAACAGAAATTATTCTCTCACAGTTCAGGAGGCCGAAATTCTGAAATCAAGGTGTCAGCCAGGTTGGTTCTTCTGGAGACTCTGTGGGAGAAACCACCCCATTTGTCTCTGCTAGCTTCAGTTGACTCCTGGAAATCCTTGGCATTCCTTGGTAGGTAGCTGTGTCACTCATGAGTCTCAAAATTTATCTAGCCGCTACCTTTATCCCATTCTACATTCATTTCCACATTTTTGGTACTTGTTACAGCAGCATTCTACTTCCCGGTATCAAAATCTGTATTAGTTTCCCAGGCTATTATTACAAATTACTACAAACTAGATGGCTTAAATATCAAAAATCCATTGTCTCACAAGAGAGAAGTAGTCTGAAGGGGGGTAGTCAGATTGAGGAGCTAGCAGGGTTGGATTCTTCTGGAGGCTCAGCGAAAGAAACGGTCCTGTGCCTCTGAGTTTACGGTGGTTGCTGGCAGTCCTTGGTGTTACTTGGCTTATAGATGAATCATCCTCATCTCTGTCTCCATCTTCACATCACCTTCTTCTCTGCGTCTCTCGGTGTGTTTCTCTGTATCTTTTCCTTTCGTAAGGACACCAGCCATTGGACGCAGGCCCACCTTACATCCACAATGAGGTCATCTCAAGATCCCTAATTAATTATGACTGTGAAAAACCTATTTCCCAGTAAGGAAATGTATTTATATTTTTGCTGGAAAGTAAAATCATATTTCATTAGGTTCCAGGGGTTCCAGGAGGTTTCACATGTACCTGAATTTTGGGGAGTCACTATTCAACTCACTGCAGCTTCCACTGTACAGACAGGAAAGGAGGAAAAATGAGTGCCCACGGGAGTAGGTGTGTAGGGAGGACGTTTTATCGTGCTGATTTCTATATTGTGTGTGTGTGTATATGAGAGTGTGTGAAGCAGGTTCATCAGCTAAGTCTGAGAAGCATGTAATTTCAATGTGGTTAACATACACCTTGAAAGGACTGGTATGGAGAGTGACAAAATGTAATAGAATCGAGGTTTGTGGTCATGAATTTACCCAGGCCTCCATCTGCTACTACAAACTCTAACTTCAGATTCCATGGAATGGCCTTCAGGTGATCCCAGTGCAAGTTACATCTTCAGATTTTCTGTTTGAATGTCGGCCCATAATGGAGCCACACAGTTATTGGTGTTCCATAAAATTTCCTATCAAAATTCATATGTCTGTGCCCTTGGTCTTTTTTTTTTTTCAATTTGAAATTTTCTTTCCTTCCTTCTCTCTTTATTGACAGTCTATCCAAGAAGATCCCTCATGTGTAGTTACCTCAGAAAAGCTGTTTTAAAATTATTTGCTCCGTTTTGTATTTCCACAGGATTCCTTTGTATTCAGTTGATTTCATTCTTACCTCTGTTAGAGTTAGGTGTAATCTACATGTGTGTCATGCCACCAGACTGTAAGAGCTAGTCAGTGAAGGAATTGGTCATCTAGAGTTTTGGATCTCTCTTGAGTCTAGTACATTGCATTGCACAGAGTAGACACTTGATAAACGTTTTTAGAATTGAGTTGGTGACAGCTTGCTGTCATATTTATGTTTTACAGTTCATATGGGAAGATAAACCTACTGACAAAGACTTGTTATGGTTGGTTGCTTTTCTAGTGAAAAAGATATATTAAAAGCAGATTATATCTTCTCTTTTGTCAACAATTTCTTGGTCATATGGCTGGCCAGGTCTAATGGTGCCAACCAAGAGCCTTGAAACAGAGTGAAACAAACTAGCTTATATAAGAATTTGATTTGTGGCTTAGGACTATTGTAATAATCTTGCCAAGAGATTTAACTTGTTGCTAGCAATATGGTCTCCAAAGATTGGCGTTGTTTATTATTAGCAGTACATTGCTTATTGTGTTTTTTTCTAAATAATATCTTAATGAAAAGCTTCATTTTCTTTTAACTTAAGGCTGTATCCATACACTTTAAATCATTTACTGAATGTCCCTTCTGTACCCAGTGCTTTACTGGGTACAGAGCAAACACAAAACATACACTGAGGGGAGTCTAGGACGGAGGGCAGTCATGGGTCCTGCCCCTAAGTTCATGGTCTTAAATACAGAGGATGACAAAGAATAATACCAGGGAGTTTATGTATGTGCCAAAGATATAAAGACATTTTTGTCATGATGAACGTAATACTCAAAAACATTTTAATCATCTTAATTCATTAAGATGTGCCCTACATGTTATTATTCTTAAAAGGCAGGTATGGTTTCTGTTTGCACTGACCTAACCATCACTGTTGTTACTATATATGCCATCTCCAGATGGTTTTAGTTTTCTAGAAAACTAAGTATATTGATAAAGATACTTACATTTGCTTAAAAGTAAAAAAATATATTTTTCATTTGGAATTTACTGAAAAGAAGAAAATGCTCAATTAAAAAAACTTATCGAGAACTAAGAAAAATGCTAAGAAAAACAGTCGTTCATATGATAGGCCAACTTAATCTATGTAAGAGTTTAAAATCAATTTAAAAACTATTTAGAAGCCTAAATTTTATCCCGTAAATGAATGTGAAAACTTTAAAAATAGACACTTTTTTGGGAAGTAGATACATTTAGATATTAATGTCTAATGGCTAACAAATAAGGATATAAAATTGTATTAAAAGCATTCTTTTGAGACTTGAATTATTATGGAAAACAAAACAGTAAGTTTAAATAATATTTAATAATTTTGGTAGTATTTCCTTGAAAATAATAAAAAGTAATTTCTAGTTTATAATTTGTTCATTCACAAATGTCTACTCGGGGCCAGGAAAGGTCCTGGTCTCAATAATTTAATGGTGAAGGGCCCTAGAAATTCTCTGCTTCTTGAGAGCCTGCATTCTAGTGTCAGGGGATGGTGTAATTACAGATTACATAAATGCTTTCAATAAAATAAATATGACTATGTGGTGAATGTAATGAGGAGGCCTAATCTGATAAGATGGTCATTTAGCAGTAAGCTAAGACCTGAAGGCTGAGAAGAGCTCCCCCTCTGCTTCACATGTTATGGTTTATTACGTTAGATCCAGAAATGCTCATGCAAAAATGTATTTATGTTTTTATTAGGTAAAATCACATTTCATTATATACCTAGCTTTCCTTGGTATGAACACAATTTTTTTCAAATGAATCATGTGCTTAATAAGGTGAAAAATATGCATTTTAAGATGAAGAGTAATTTACATTAAAAAATGAAACTTGTAAAGTTCAATTGCCTATAATCTCACTAAGCCATTCTAAAGTGTACTTTTATTGAGTTTCAGTGTGTTACAGCGTGGCTGCATAAAGAAGTACATTCTCAATGGGGAAAAAAGCAAGGTTTTAAAAAATACACCAGAAAGATGCTTTATTTAAATGTAATGACAATGCAAAGAAGGTTAAACTTGAATTTGGAAAAGAATATCCATTGGGAATATTAGATTTTCCCATAATGATGAATTATTTTTTCATATTGTGCACTTCTGAATATAGCATTGGGCCAACATTATACATCATGATTTCCAGTTTCTACTGTGTTATTCAGTCTCTATATCACAATAGAGTTATTTTTTAAAATGAGAAAACAATTACGGTAGCTCTGATGGGGTTTCTGAGAAAATATCTGCTCAGCATTTCTCATTGAGAAATTTCATAACATAACTTCTGCACAAGATGGTTAAATAAAGCCTGGGTAATGATAATACCACTAAGACAGGTAGACTGTTTATATCACCGTACATCAGATTGATGTTTATTGCATTGATGTCTCCTTCGAGGGCTATTTAAAAAATTTGAAAATTATTAGGGAACTAGAGTATCTAATGGTTTTTGAGCATGTAGTTGTTTAGTTGCTTTTATTTTAGCCCATATATAATGAGTGTCTGCTGTGTTCAAGGTACCTTTGTACAGTGTTTCAAGTCAGTGTATTATTTGTTATATCATTTAATCCCCAGAACAAATGTGTAAGGTAGGTAAATACTCACACTTCATACTCATTTTGCTAAACCACTGGATTCTATTATCTCCCCAAGCTTGTATTTGTGCATCAATCCTTTTTTAATACAAGGATTTAAAAGAGAAACAGCACTCTGAATTCTCTTACTTTCTTACATTGCTTCTGAAGACATGCCTCTGAATTCTTCCTCCTTAATGTGATTTGGATGCATTTTTTAACCTCTCAAGTAAATATTCTCGTCGTTAAAAAATGGATGCTCATCTCTCTGTATGAGTTTTATTAAAGTTTGTTACAAAGAACACATAAAACAATGTGTATAGCAGAATAATTACAATGTTGATCATAAAGAATAAGTAAAGTAATATATGCAAAAAAAAAATGATTACAACAGCCAACGCATAGTAGTTTGCAATTTCCATTTTCTGATGATGACACTGATGGTATGGAAAGCCACGTCATGTGATGGCATCGTAAACTCTCCCCACTTATTCGGTCTCTCTGCACACCATTTGAAATGGCTTTGGGATTTGCCTCTTCCTCTCTGTTACCACAGCTGAGTGCAACGTGCTATGGAAAGTTTAGGAACGATAGTGGTGAAGGGCATTCTTTTTGCTTAAGTACCCAGATGCTTTTAACACACTCACCTGTACCCTACCACCTGACTCCTAGACCATATCTTTGGAGGACTGTTCTATTCAAAGCCGTCTGAAATCAGTGTAAGCATTTGTGACTCAAACACTTGTTTTTCTGACAGTGGTCTTTGAAAATGAAATGAATAACCGTGAGATCAGCTTATAAAATGAAGCACCTCTTGTCTCCGTGGCATATCTTCAATTGAACTCCAAATAAATTACAAATATATAAGATTCACAAACGTTTTCAACAGGTTAGAAAAGTAAAATGGTTACATTCAAGAACACTGTTAATTAAGGCAATACCACTTAATCTGAATCCATAAACCGGGTTTAAAAAAATACTTAAAATAGCATTTACAAGATAGAGGAGTTTTTCTTGAGAAGAGAACAGAATATATCCGGTTGTTGACAGATGGGAAAAAATTATTTGCAAATAAAGTATGCCTTCACAATGGATTGTGGGTATTTGGTGATTTAAGAAGTACTGAAAGGCCAATCCATGTATCTTGAGCTGGGCTATCTGTATTAGGCCACCTGTATAGATGGCCGCTAGCCACAGGTGACTGTGAAGCACTTGGAATATTCTAATGCACGCTGACGTGTGCTATGAGTGTGAAAAACACTGGATTTTGAAGAATTAGTTTTATAAAAATACTACAAAATATTTATAGTGTTTTATATGACTGCATGATGAAATAACAATTCAAATGTATTGAGTTAAATTACATATTATTAAAATTAATATCACCTATTTATTTTTTCTTTTTATTGTAGATACTAGGACATTTTAAATTACCTCTGTGGCTGGCATGATGTTTCTATTGGCCAGTGCTGGTTTAGAATCTCGTAATTGTATTTGCCACTAACAAGCTCTTTGTCATGGTCTCAGCATCCTAAGTGTTTAGGTCTAATTGATTTCTGAGGTCCTTTCACTTCCTGAATGTTCCGTGGTTCAATTGTAAGTCTGGTTTCACATCCTTAGAGAAGTATAGTCCTTACATAACCCATGTTTTACTCAACTTGTCTGTTTTCTCGTCCTGGAGTAGTTTGCCTATATGGAGAACATTTTGGTAAAGATGTTTTCCAAACTGATGTATTTTAAGAGAATATTTCTCTTGTGTCTAAAACCACTTGCCTAGATTAATAAAAAGCTATTAGTATTATTTCTGTGCTTTGGTACTGTTGTACCATGCCAAATGTAAAATCTTTAACTTCATCTTATTATTCACAGCACAGGATTAATGTCAGGTACTGCTTGTAATGACAGTCAAATATTACCAAAAACTATTTTATTAAACCTGTCTTTTGTATTTGATATTTGAGTCGTTAATAAGAAATATTAGTTTCTTTGAAGGCCATAGTAAAATTAACCTGTGATGTAATTGTCTTAGGAGGTTTTCTTTTAATTCTCAATAAATTTTAGTTAATAAAAATCTGTGATTAAGACATTCATTGAATGTTTACTAGTTGTGTAATGGGGAAAAAAACATCTACAGATTATATTACCCTCTGGCTCTGAAATTCAAAGACACCTAATAGATTTCTTAAGTGGACAATAATAAAAAGAATATTGCATGGACTAAGTGCATGCCTATCGCATAATGTGAATTCCACTGCTTACTCTATGTGATTATTCAAAGGAAAAAATTCGAGAAGATAAATTGAAACAATTAGATGAGCTAAAGTATTTGGAAGAAAAATGTTGCCATTAAGTTCCCTTCTAACCCTACTTTTTGACTTACTTCCTATTCTTTCACTTTTCAGTAAAAAATGAATGAATGTGATCCCTCAAACATCTGTTGATCATCTGCGATGTCAGCACACGTACCCTGGGATCACACGCATCAAACATGGTCTAATTTGGGGCTTAAAAATGCTACAATGCATGCATGCTCGCGTCTTGGGAAAATACCTTTCTCTATTAAGTTGCGAGGTGTTAGAGTAGATTCTCTAAGAGGAAGCAGACTGAGACAGAGCTCGATGTGAAGGATGTGCGCTCCGGAGTGCCCTGGGAACACGTCCGTGGGGAAGAGCGGGGAGAGCTCTGAGTGAGACAGAGCGGGGAGCTGAGCTGCAGTGTCGTCCGCACAGGCTTCTCAGCTCACTCCTTGGGATCCAGGCTGAGGTGGTCAGACCACTTCATCAAATACTTACTGAACGTGGGCTGCCCTGGAAGGGGTGTGACCCTGGGAGAGGTGGCGGTCTGTTGCCGAGGATGTCCCCGAAGGTGCTGTGCTCTCAGTGGTTGGAACAACCAGTCCTTCTTTAGAGGTTTTGGGTGATGTACAGCGTGTCCGCCACAGAAAACATTTATGTAATTTACAGCAAAGACTGTGGCACCTCGTTCTTCATGACATTTATCTACTCCACGTAGTAAACGTGTATTGAGAGCTTGTATGTGCGAGGCGCTAGGCTCAGATTTCGGGATACAGAGAACTTATGATTCCGGCAGCTCAGTCGCACGAGTCCTCCTCCCCCAGCACTTCCCTGACCCCATCAGGACTTCCACCTGATTGAGCCTGTATCTCGTTGTGACGTGTCGTATCTTTCTCATCCTCTTTTCTTCCTTCCCATTATATGCCCTGTGATCCATCATTATAATCACTCCCTCAATTCCTCACCTCCCTTTACTCTCTTGTACTGACAGAACCCCAGCTCTGGCTAAATTAACCGTTCCAGAGCCTCACCTGAGCAGTTAGACGTGATTGGAGAAAGACACACACACACACACACCCCTATGCTGACTTTGTCACCTTGAATCCATGACTGTGAACCTCAAGGGAGCCCTCAGTGCTACCTGGCGACCCTATTATACTGTATTCCCCTAAGGACTTCACTTTGCTGCTGTCCAGATGACTGATTCCAGTGATGTGCTGAGACATGTTTAAATACTAGCTTTCCAGTGGCGGGAGTGGGGTGGCAACCTTGATTTGTAACGTTTGCTGATTTCTGTGATGCACATAGGCTGATTTCAAGTTCCCAGTCGGACATCACTGAAAGTGGAGTTGGGAAGAGATGTGGACACTCAGCTCTCGGGCTCCAAGGAGCCAGTGCCGCCACACTGAGTATATTCTCCTCAAGCCTGCAACAGTCTTCCCTTTCTTCACTTTCAGATGATGACCTGCCTTCTTTCTTCACTGAGACATTAGAAGCGATTTGAAGAAAACATCCATATCCTCACACTACCGAATCCACCAGCTTACCTCCTCCTGCATCTGCCCCCCACTCGCAGCTTCCCTCCTGTTGCCGGGAGGGAACTGCCCTTCCTTGTGGCCAAAGCTAAACCCTCCATCTGTGCTTCAGTTTCCATCCAGTCTCTTCTAGCCAGTGACTTTGATCCTGGAGTGTTCCCTCCACGACCCTGCATCATTATTGCTCTCCTCTTCACAGGATCATTCTCATCAGCATACATCCGTGATGTAATCCACCACTGAAAAATAATACTCCCTACCCAACACACCCTACAGCGAACTTACCCTTTCTCTCTCTCACAGAGCAAAACGTAAGAGTTAGCTTACCTACTATCTCTAGTTTTTCTACTTGCAATTTGTTTTGAAACTACTACAATCAGAGGTCTGCTGTCAACTTCTTTTTAAAAATTTTTATTTTATATTAGATTATAGTTGATTTACCATGTGTAAAGCAAAGTGATTCAGTTATACATATATCTATTCTTTTTCAAATTCTTTCCCCGTTTAGGTTACTAGAGAATATTGAGCAGAGTTCCCTGTGCTATACAGTAAGTCTTAGTTGGTTATTTATTTTAAGTATAGTAGTGTGTATATGTCAATCCCAAACTCCTAATTTATCCCTCCCTCCCACCTTTCCCCTTTGGTAACCATAATTTTGTTTTCTATGTCTGTGAGTGTGTTTTGTAAATAAGTTCAATTGTATCTTTCTTTTTTCTTTTTTTTTAAGATTCCGCCTATCAAGCTTTCACTTCTTGAAATGACTCTTTACCAGTTCGCCAGTGTCCTCCATATTGCCAAAGCTGGTGGTCCATTCTCAGTTCTCTTGCAACGCAGTCTTTCCACATTGACCTTTGAACAGCTGGTCACCTCTCCCTTCTTAACTAGATTGATCCCTGCAGGAGCCTTCTAACTGTCTGCTCCCTGCTGCCTTCCATGGTCTTCTGTACTCTCTCCTCCGGACAGCAGCCTGAGTGGTATCTTTAAAACATGTCATGCCGTATTTTTCCCTTACTCAGTGTTCTAGGAACATACATGTTGGTATGGTATCCTAAACCCATGGCCTTTGCTGGAGTCTCCATGAGAAGGGCAAGGCGGGGCAGGGTACACAGCTCAGGGTTTGCTAGTTTGAGTCATTTGGTGTGCTCTGAGCTGTAGGGGTGGTCCTTCATTGTCTGGTCCTTGGACTGAAGGCTGGCGTTTGGACCTCATTCCCATAGAGAGGGTAACGGAGGCCACAGGAAGGGATGAACTGCCCAGGAGAGTGTAAAGTGAGGGAAAAAAGAACACGGGAAAGTACCTTGGGGAACACTGACATTTAAGGAATGGTTTAAGGAAGAGAAATGCATAAAGGAGTCGTAGGAAAAGCTAGAAAAGTAGCAAAAAAGAGAAAAAGTGAACTTACAGAAGTTAAGGAAGGGAAGGGTTTTCAGAAACCAAATGAACGGCCACAGTATATCAATACTGCAGAGGTCCATGAGATAAAACCCGAAATAGATTCCTGTAGTTTGAGCAACAGACTTAGGTTCTTGGTGGGTACAGTGTGAGTGCAGTGGTGGGAAACGAGACCACAGTTCAACGAACTAGAGATTGTCACACTGAGTGAAGGAGGTCAGACAGAGAAAGACAGATACCATATGATATCACTTATATGTAGACTCTAAAAAAACGGTACAAATGAACTTATTTACAAAACAGAAATAGAGTCACGGATGTAGAAAACAAACTTATGGTTACCAAGGGGGAAAGAAGAGGGGAGGGATAAACTGGGAGATTGGGATTGACACATACATACTACTATATGTAAAATAGGTAACTAATAAGGACCTACTACTATATGGAACAGGGAACTCTACTCAATACTCTGTAATGACCTATATGGGAAAATAATCTAAAAAAGTGTGGATGTATGTATATGTATAACTGATTCACTTTTGAGTCACCTGAAACTAACACAACATTGTAAATCAACTGTACTCCAATAAAAATTAATTAAAAATAAAAGTAGAAACCATGAGGAAAGTAATTCTTTTAAGTTTAGCCATGATGGCTAAAGAGAAAGAGGGCAGATATTTTAAGGGAGATGTAACTTTAAGGGATAGCTTATTTATTTTAAGATTGAGAGACAAATACATTTAAATGCTGATGGCATGGAGATGGTAGAAAGTGAGAGGCTGAAAATATTAAAAACAAAAATAATGAATGAAGGCTTGAAGAGTCAGTAAGAAATGAGACAGAGCACGAGTGGAGGAATAAATCTCAGTGTTCCTGATATTCAGGGTCAAGCCATGCACCTTACATCGTGCTGGGTTTCATTAGAATAAGCTTGGAGAGGCAGCCATCAATGCCTTTGGGAAGTCAGTCTCAGCCATTTTGGAAACTCACTCTCTAGCACTTCTCAAGAGTCCCAGATGCTGTTCTGAAAAGAGGAATCCCCCAAATCCCCACATCTTAAGAAGGGAGGAAGCCTGGCCCTTCAGTCTCTTTTCACGTCAGCTTCCTTTTCACACTTATCCTAGATTATTTGCCTGAACCAGAAATTAGCCGTTTCCTCGGAGTTCCTCAAAAGCTCCTATTTTCGTCTCCAAAGTACATGGAATATTTGTGCTTATTCTTTGGTCCCCAGAATCCATGCAGGACTTAGGTTGATTCCACATCTCAATCATTCATTCCTTCCTTTTCTTGGGACATAAAGGCTCATTGTCAAGACCTGAAATTCCAAAATGTCATAAGGTGGCTTCACTCACCTGGCAACCTTTTTTGTTTGTTTGTTTGTAAGCACAAAAGCATATTGTCTTCTCCAAGTACAGATTAAAAGGTAAATCAAAGGCCACCAAGGAGAGACAGGGTTATGTCTCTTGAAAGTAGCACAATAAAAATATAAGCTAATAGTGGGAAGCAGCCGCATAGCGCAGGCAGATCAGCTCAGTGCTTTGTGACCACCTAGAGGGGTGGGATAGGGAGGGTGAGAGGGAGGGAGACGCAAGAGGGAAGAGATATGGGAACATATGTATATGTATAACTGATTCACTTTGTTGTAAAGCAGAAACTAACACACCATTGTAAAACAGTTATACTCCAATAAAGATGTTAAAAAAAGATGAACCGGTTTGCAAGGCAGAAATAGAGACACAGATGTAGAGAACAAACGTATGGATACCAAAGGGGGAAAGCGGCGGGGGTGGTGGTGGTGGTGGTATGAAATAGATAACTAATAAGAACCTGCTGTATAAAAAATAAAAAAATAAAATTCAAGAATTAAAATAAATAACATATAAGCTAAGTCTTGGGTACATGTGATTAGGGGAAGAAAGTGAGGAACTTTGCTATATTGTATCATTTTCTCTGTAACTAAAGATGTCACAATTATCTGGTGAGAGCAAGTGGGCATAGTAAGAGAGGGGCATGGAGAAATTCTTTCTTAAGTAATTTCTATTGCTTAAGAAAAATATGATCAGGAAAAGGTGCCTATGGAAAAATGTAAGATTTCCTGGTCCATATTCATTTCCAGGAGTTTATAAAACCTGTGGAGGCACCTATCTGCTTGCTTTTGTTATTTTTTCCAACAGCACTTTGGATCCAGTGATGGTCGGGGTTTTGTCAGGAGTATGTGTGGCAGATAGAAGATGGAAATTGAAGATGTTGGCATAGATAGGACTGGTGCAAATGGTGACAAGTATAGGCTAAACGTGGAAGAGAATGAAGATGGAACGGGTCTGACAGACACGGAGACCATGAAGGAATCCAGGATCTGATGAAAGCAGAATGGCTGAGGGAAAGAGGGGCAAGAGATGACCTTGACAAGGTCATCTGGCAAGATGGCGCGAGCCTCAAAGGAACAGGGAGTTTAGCTGAGAGTGAAGAGAAAGGGACCTGGAAGCGGCACCTTAAATACACCAGCTTTTGCAGATGAGCCGCTTCCCTCTGAGAAGGCTGAAAGGGAAGGCCAGCCTTCAGCTGGGCCCTGAAGAGAGACAGGTGAGGAGATGGGAGGTGAGCATTGGTGACTTTGAACTGGGGGGGCTCACAGGACACTAAAGAAAGGCTTGGGGAAGGAGGAAGCTCTGAGAATTTGAGCCAGATGAGAAAACATGCGGAAGAATGTGGAAGGAGTTAGATAACAGCAGAGGTGACCAAGAACAGCATTTGACGTGGGGGATCCCCCAAAATGAATCTTCACTGCTCCTCTGGTCCTTAAGAGAATGCAGGGAAGAGTTAGTGTAGGGAAATGAGGGAAGACTTGGCTCTCTTATAGGTCAGCTGCTATCCGATGGGATTGAGAGTTCGAGGAGTTCCAGCTCAGGTGAGCAGGTAGGCCGTGGGGTTATTTGCTTGTCCATTTTCTCTGTGTGGGGTAGAAATAGTTACGTCTTTGGGACTATAGGTCTATCTGGGCAGAATCATCCTGGTTTATCTGTTAGGGCACTGGTCCCAAGAAAGGCTGTGTTTGTGTTGGGTCCTTGGGGTCTCACTGTGTGTTGGAAACAGCAGGGTTGCTTCTCAGAAAGTTTTTTTTTTTCAGGTATTTTGATTCTACGATAAATACTATTGAATTCTGTAAGGATAGAAATTGACCTTTCTAACCTTTGTACTGTTAATTTTAGGGGCCTTGTAATTGGCAGTTGCTTTATGATATGGTGTCAAGTGGTGGAAAGTTCTACCTGTGAACCTACCTCCTCTACTGACCCCCTTTAAACATTTAATTATACATTAGAGAATAATTTCTTTATTCTTTCTTTAAATCCAAATTCACCATGCAAGGACAATTGTGTGTAGACTTCCTGGACATTCGCGTTTTAATGACATTATTTTTCCGAGGTAGAATGTGACGGTTGAGGCTACTGAGTGGGGATGGGGTGGGGCATAATACAGGTGCAGAAAACAGAAGGTAGAATATTAGAGATAAATCAGCTAGATGACGAAGAGTCTATACGTAGTGTGTGCAAGACCTTTTTTTAAATGTTCTACAAATATTAACATATTTAATCGTCATAACAATCACATGAGGTGGATACTGTTATTATCATTCCCATGTTACAGATGAGGAAAATGAAGCATAGAGCAATTAAGGAACGTATCCAAGGCTGCACAGCTGAGTGGGCTGGAGTCTATCTTGGGCTAATTGAGAAGCAGCTGAGCATAATGGTTAGCTAATGCCATTCCTGACATATTCTCTCATCCTGATGGTTAATCAGTCTTGGGTTTCCAAGCAATTTATAAGGGATGATGCAGAGGACTATTTAAAAGAACCAATAGCATTTGCATAATTTAGAAGAGAATTGAGAGTGATAAAACTGTCAGTGCCCTCTCCAGTGGTGATTATGCAAGGCAGGGAAACTCAATTACATCCGATCAAGTCTCCAACTGTAGTGTGGAGTTTTCATTAGTAGTGGCGAAGGCAGGCATGTACACATTAGATTTTTTTTGTATACGAAACTAATGACACGTTAAAATAAAGAAAACTTAGGCAGCGTATTTTAAAGCCTGTATTCTAATTACTTTCCTCGTTATGTTTCAACATGGTATATTCCTAGATCACGTACCAAGTGGTCTTGTACTATCCCAAAAGGCTTGGGAAGATCCCACCTGGAGTTAATGTATTTCCCAGATCCTTTATAAAGTATTCTAAACAGTGGAATTTAATCTAAACAGACAATTACATTTAGTCTCATATATATAAACAGATTTAATGATTAAAGTCATGTGATTTGTTATATGATACAGATGCAATTTCATATCCATAAGGAAGGGAGAAATTATTCTTAAATGGTACTAGGACAGTTGGTTAGCCTAAATTAATACAGGTAGGATTTCTATTTAATTCCACACACCAAAGTCTATTTTACATCTAAACACAGTTTTCCAAATGGCATCATACAGTTTAGCGTGTAAAAAAAATGAAGTTTGACCTGGTGCCCAGGATTCAACCCAAGGACACAGGTTATCCTATCATATTTCTAATTCAGTATCATACAGCGTGTGGTTCCTGATTCAGACTCTGATGCTCTAAGCTTCCTGGAGAAAGCATCACACAAATGTGAGCTGAAAAGGTGGTAGTCCCCAGAGCTGTAGCACCTAGGGTCCCAGCCAGCTCTCCGTAGGTGGGTGAGTGCTGAGGAAAGGGCCCGGATGAATCATCAGAGGCAGTCATCCCAGGACAGGCAACAGCAGTCCAGCACCAGGCCCATCAGGTCAGATGCACTGCTCCTTTTCCATCCCTCTCTGTTTATCACCAGCAGTCTGGAATGGCAGTGAATGACCACTGTTGTGACACCAGAGATACAACAGTGACACTCAACGTAATGTGCTGACACAGATTCTTGGGCCTGAATGGGAATTGATGGCTCAAGGCTCTACATCTGAGTGTGAGAAGTTCTGGGAGAATCAGCAGGCTACTTAGGAGGGGGCGCTTCATGGATTATTGTTAAGAAGTCCCAGAAAGGTTCTGGACGTCTTCCTGAGTTGGTCATTGGAGGAAGTGTGCTTTTATTTTATTTTGACTTACAGGATTGTGTAATGACTAAGAACAAAGTGTTTGGAGATGGACTTGGAATTAAAGTCAAACTCCCCCCCCCACACCCCGCCTTGCTAGCCATGTGTCCCTAAGTTGGTGTGTTTTTATGGAGGATGGAGGGCTCCAGAATCCTGTTGATGGCAGCATAAGAAACTGGCCATCTCTGTACCACCTGAGGGCTCATGTTTAGCGTCCTTCTCTATCCTGGACGCCCCTCTTGCCCCACCCAGTCTCGTTGGGATGATGTTGCTTTGCTCCAAGCAGGCATAGGCATGGCATCTTCCAAGGACTGCAGAAGTCCAGAGCTGCCCTTGTTTCTTCTGTCTTGTCCTTGCCTGTCTCCACCAGGCTAGTCCCTGGTCTCTCCCCTGTCCCCACCAGAAACATATTAATCCTTCCCATAATCTGGATTCTTGCCCTGGGCCTTGACACCATAGATCCATTCTTCCCCTCAGGCCTCCGCCTTTCCTTGTATCATCAAGATTGATAGGGTGATACATAGTCAATATATCAATTTCCCTTCCAGGGCAAACATCATCATGAGTTAGCCCAATGGCTAAATCATTAAATTTGGGTACATTTTGGTATAAAAACTTGTTAAGAGTGGGTTTTTTAGTCTCATCCATGATTACCTTGTTCTACTCAAATAATAACTCATTTGCTTACTAGCTGTCAAATATGTGATGAGTTTATACACAAGATGCGTATCCTGATTCCTTATGAGCATCCTTCATAGTAACTACCAATGTTCCCATTTTAAAAGTGGCAGAACTTAGGCTACAAATTTCAGTATTGTGCCTAAGATGACACATATATTAAGTATCAGAGTGAGAATTCAAACCAAACTTACTGCAAAATCTATGTTTTTTCTACTTAATAAAATACATTTTTACTTATTACTTTTCTCACTTTTAAATGCAATACATGTTTTCTTTTTATATCAAGCATTTATAAAAGCTTAACTCAAAGTGGGAATAAATCATTATTATTATTTTTTAATCATAGAAAATGAACTGAAATTATAGCTGGGTTTACTTGACCAAACTACACTGATTATTTTAACTGACCTTATCAATTAAATGGAAAAAATCAATAGTAAACAATCAAATCTGGTTGTGAGAAAACTTCGTTTTATTTAGATTAATTAATCAAATCTGAAGTCAAAGAAATCTACTCATAAAAAGAACTCTAGTTTAAGAGATTGTTTGGAATCTGATTAGCATTAAAAAATCTGAAAAAGTTTTCACATAATGACCATATGTCAAAATCATATTTGTCCCATGTATATTAAAAGATTTTTCTTCTGCAGTTATTTATAACTTATTCTAAATATTTGTGTTTGAGCTTTTCACTAGAAGTGTATCCTGAATAAATTTGTAAATTGAATTGTTTCAAATATATTTGATGTTATATATTAATTTTTACACTAATTTCCAGTATATTCCTAATAAGAAATCTAAAAGATTTTGACCTTTAAGACTGCTGACTACAGCAAAATGAGTGCCATTGTATTTTAAATAATGTTCAAGGGAATGGAACAAAGTTACATTTGTCACAGTTGAAAATACTCCAATGTAATCTTTTTGATTTATGGACCAAAAGCTCCCTGGAGATTTTGTAAATCAAAGTTATACTCAAAGTATTCAAGTTTGCTGTTGGATTTCTGATTCAGACAAAGATTTGTAATGTCACAATTTGGCCACTTATTTTGACCTACCATCACAGAAGATATTTTGATTTGGTATATGGCTTTTTATATGTGTCCACTCTAGTAAGTGGACAGTTTATATGGTCTGTGAAGCAACGGCAAATTACAGTGTGAAAGGAAGAAAAGAAGACATTTAAAAATTATATCCTACTACTCTGACAACAGAATTTTGATCATGAAATGTCTAATTTTTAATTATTTTATTTTTTCGAATTTTATTTTATTTTATTTTTTACACAGCAGGTTCTTCTTAGTTATCTATTTTATACATACTGGTGTATACATGTCAATCCCAATCTCCCAATTCATCCCCCCACCCCCCCGCCGCTTTCCCTGCTTGCTGTCCATACGTTTGTTCTCTACATCTGTGTCTCTATTTCTGCCTTGCAAACTGTTTCATCTGTACCATTTTTCTAGATTCCATATATATGCATTAATATACGATATTTGTTTTTCT
>NC_041217.1:8129324-8129789 GCF_002837175.3 Physeter macrocephalus | reverse complement strand
GTGGCTGAGTAATATTCCATTGTATATATGTACCACAAGTTCTTTATCCATTCATCTATCAGTGGGCATTTAGGTTGCTTCCATGACCTGGCTATTGTAAATAGTGCTGCAATGAACACTGGGGTGCATGTGTCTTTTTACATTATGGTTTTCTCTGGGTATATGCCAAGTAGTGGGATTACTGGTTCATAGGATAATTCTATTTTTAGTTTTTTAAGCAACCTCCATACTGTACTCCGTAGCGGCTATGTCAATTTACATTCCCACCAACGGTTCAAGAGGGTTCCCCTTTCTCCAGACTCTCTCCAGGATTTGTCGTTTGTAGATTTTCTGATGATGCCCATTCTAAATGGTCTGAGGTGATACCTCATTGTAGTTTTGATTTGCATTTCTCTAATAATTAGTGATGTTGAGCAGCTTTTCATGTGCCCCTTGGCCATCTGTATGTCTTCTTTGGAGAAATGT
>NC_041217.1:8127831-8129081 GCF_002837175.3 Physeter macrocephalus | reverse complement strand
TCTATATTTCTGTTTTTTTTGCCAGTACCATATTGTCTTGATTACTGTAGCTTTGTAGTATAGTCTGAAGTCAGGAAGTGTGATTCCTCCAGCTGCATTTTTTTCCCTCAAGGTGCTTTGGCTATTCGGGATCTTTTGTGTCTCCATACAGATTTTAAGATTTTTTGTTCTACTTCTGTAAAATATGCCATTGGTAATTTTTTAAAATTTATTTATTTTATTTATTTATTTTTGGCTGTATTGGGTCTTCATTGCTGTGCATGAGATTCCTCTAGTTGCAGCGACCAGGGGCTACTCTTTGTTGTCATGCATGGGGGCTAGTCTTCATTGTGGTGCACGACCTTCTCATTGTCATGAATTCTCTTGTTATGGAGCATTGGTTCTAGGCATGCGGGCTTCAGTAGTTGTGGCACACGGACTCAGTGGTTGTGGCTCGCAGGCTCTAGAGCACAAGCTCAGTAGTGGTGGTGCACGGGCTTAGCTGCTCCGTGGAACGTGGTATCTTCCTGGACCAGAGCTCGAACCCATGTCCCCTGAATTGGCAGGTGGATTCTTAACCACTGTGCCACCAGGGAAGCCCCTACCATTGGTAATTTAATAGGGATTGCACTGAATCTGTAGATTGCTTTGGGTACTATAGTCATTTTCACAACATTGATTCTTCCAGTCCAAGAACATGGTATATGTCTCCATCTGTTTGTGTCATCTTTGATTTCTTTCTTCAGTGTCTTATAGTTTTCTGAGTACAGGTCTTTTGTCTCCTTTGGAAGGTTTAACCCTAGGTATTTTATTCTCTTTATTGCAGTGGTGAATGGGATTGTTTCCTTAATTTCCCATTCTGATCTTTTGTTATTAGTGTATAGGAATGCAAGAGATTTCTGTGCATTAATTTTGTATCCTGCTTCTTTACCAAATTCATTGATTTGTTCTAGTAGTTTTCTGGTGGCATCTTTA
Organism: Physeter macrocephalus; assembly: GCF_002837175.3. NCBI lineage: Eukaryota > Metazoa > Chordata > Mammalia > Artiodactyla > Physeteridae > Physeter > Physeter macrocephalus. The sequence continues at coordinate 8,128,127 of NC_041217.1, read as the reverse complement.
GGATTTTCTATGTATAGTATCATCTCATCTGCAGACAGTGATAGTTTTACTTCTTCTTTTCCAATTTGTATTCCATTTATTTCTTTTTCTTCCCTGATTGCTGTGGCAAGGACTTCCAAAACTATGGAATAAGTTGAATGATAGTGGTGAGAGTGGATGTTCTTATTTTTTTCCTGATCTTAGAGGAAATTCCATCAGTTTTTCACCATTGAGAATGATATTTGCTGTGGGTTTGTCATATATGGCCTTTATTATGTTGAGATAGGTTCCCTATATGCCCACTTTCAGGAGAGTTA
>NC_041217.1:8112830-8127816 GCF_002837175.3 Physeter macrocephalus | reverse complement strand
GTGTTCCTTCCTCTGCAATTTTTTGGAAGAGTTTGAGAAGGATGGGTGTTAGCTCTTCTCTAAATGTTTGATAGAATTCACCTGTGAAGCCATCTGGTCCTGGACTTTTGTTTGTTGGAAGATTTTTAATCACGGTTTCTATTTCATTACTTATGATTGGTCTGTTCATATTTTCTATTTTGTCCTGTTCATTCTTGGAAGGTTATACGTTTCTGAGAATTTGTCAGTTTCTTCCAGGTTGTCCATTTTACTGGCATAGAGTTGTTCGTAGTAGTCTCTTATGGTGCTTTGTATTTCTCCGGTGTCCATTGTAACTTCTTCTTTTTCATTTCCACTTTTATTGATTTGAGTCCTCTCCCTCTTTTTCTTGATGTGTCTGGCTAAAGGTTTATCAATTTTGTTTATCCTCTCAAAGAACCAGCTTTTAGTTTTAATGATATTTGCTATTGTTTTCTTTGTTTCTATTTCATTTATTTCTGCTCTGATCTTTATGGTTTCTTTCCTTCTACTAACTTTGGGTTTTGTTTGTTCTCCTTTCTCTAGTTCCTTTAAGTGTAAGGTTAGATTGTTTATTTGAGAGTTTTCCTGTTTCTTGAGGTAGGATTGTATTGCTGTATACTTCCCTCTTAGAAATGCTTTTACTGCATCCCATAGGTTTTGGATGGTCATGTTTTCATTGTCATTTGCCTCTAGGTTTTTTTTTGCTTTCCTCTTTGATTTCTTCAGTGATCTCTTGGTTATTTAGTAACGTATTGTTTAGCCTCCATGTGCTTGTGTTTTTTTTTCCCTGTAATTTATTTCTAATCTCATAGCTTTGTATTCAGAAAAGATGCCTGGGCTTCCCTGGTGGCGCAGTGGTTGAGAGTCCACCTGCCGATGCAGGGGACACGGGTTCGTGCCCCGGTCCGGGAAGATCCCACATGCCGCGGAGCGGCTGGGCCCGTGAGCCATGGCCACTGAGCCTGTGCATCCGGAGCCTGTGCTCCGCAACGGGAGAGGCCACAACAGTGAGAGGCCCGCGTACCGCAAAAAAAAAAAAAACAAAAGAAAACAAAAAAAAAAAAGAAAAGATGCTTGATATGACTTCAGTTTTCTTAAATTTGCTGAGGCTTAATTTGTGACCCAAGATATAATCTATCCTGGAGAATGTTCCATGTGCACTTGAGAAGAAAGTGTAATCTGCTGTTTTTGGATGGAATGTCCTATAAATATCTATTAAATCTATCTGGTTTATTGTATCATTTAAAGCTTGTGTTTCCTTATTAATTTTCTGTCTGGTTGATCTGTCCATTGTTGTAAGTGAGGTGTTAAATTCCCGCACTATTATTGTGTTACTGTCCATTTCTTCTTTTATAGCTGTTAGCATTTGCCTTATGTAATGAGGTGCTCGTATGTTGGGTGCATATATATTTATAGTTGTTGTTTCTTCTTCTTGGATTGATCCCTTGATCATCATGTAGTTCCTTCCTTGTCTCTTGTAACGTTTCTTATTTTAAAGTCTATTTTATCTGATATGAGTACTGCTACTCCAGCTTTCTTTTGATTTCCATTTGCATGGAATATCTTTTTCCATCCCCTCACTTTCAGTCTGTATGTGTCCCTAGGTCTGAAGTGGGTCTCTTGTAGACAGCACGTATATGGGTCTTCTTTTTATATCCATTCAGCGAGCTTCTGTTTTTGGTTGGAGCATTTAATCCATTCACATTTAAGGTAATTATTGATATGCATGTTCCTATTACCATTTTCTTAATTGTTTTGGGTTTGTTTTTTTAAGTCCTTTTCTTCTCTTGTGTTTCCCACTTAGAGAAGTTCCTTTAGCATTTGTTGTAAAGCTGGTTTGGTGGTGCTTTACAGAGAAGCAAAAGCTAAGAGAATAATCTCTTAGCTTTTGCTTGTCTGTAAAGCTTTTGATTTCTCCGTGGAATCTGAATGACATCCTTGCTGGGTAGAGTAATCTGGTTTGTAGGTTCTTCCCTTTAGCCCCTTATGTATATCATGCCACTCCCTTTTGGCTTGTAGAGTTTCTGCTGAGAAATCAGCTGTTTACCTTATGGGAGGTATATATACCTATAACTTGTATATATGATAACTTGTATATATACAATATATACAGTAACTTGTAAGTTATTTGTCGGTTTTCCCTTGTTGCTTTTAATAATTTTTCTTTGTCTTTAAATTTTGTCTGTTTGCTTACTATGTATCTTGGTGTGTTTCTCCTTGGGTTTATCCTGCCTTGGACTCTCTGCACTTCCTGGACTTGGGTGGCTATTTGCTTTCCCATGTTAGGGAAGTTTTCCACTATAAACTCTCCAAATATTTTCTTGGGTCCTTTCTCTCTCTCTTCTCCTTTTGGGACCCCTATAATGTGAATGTTTGTGCATTTAATGTTGTCCCAGATGTCTCTTAGGGTGTCTTCAGTTATTTTCATTCTTTTTCCTTTATTCTGTTCCATGGCAGTGAATTCCACCATTCTGTCTTCCAGGTCATTTACCCGTTTTTCTGCCTCAGTTTTTCTCCTGTTGATTCCTTCTAGTGTCTTTTTCATTTCAGTTATTGTATTGTTCTTCTCTGTTTATTCTTTAATTCTTCTTGGTGTTTGTTCTTTAATTCTTCTAGGTCTTTGTTAAACTTTTCTTGCATCTTCTCAATCTTTGCCTCCATTCTTTTTAAGAGGTTCTGGATCATCTTCACTATCAATATTCTGGATTCTTTTTCTGGAAGGTTGCCTGTCTCCACTTCATTTAGTTGTTTTGCTGGGGTTTTATCTTGTTCCTTCATCTGGTACATAGCCCTCTGCCTTTTCATCTTGTCTGTCTTTCTGTGAATGTGGTTTTTGTTCCACAGGCTGCAGGATTGTAGTTCTTCTTGCTTCTGCTGTCTGCCCTCTGTTGGATGAGGCTATCTAAGAGGCTTGTGCAAGTTTCCTGATGGGAGGGACTGGTGGTGGCTAGAGCTGGGTGTTGCTGTAGTAGGCAGAGCTCAGTAAAACTTTAATCCACTTGTCTTCTGATGGGTGGGGCTGAGTTCCCTCCCTGTTGGTTGTTTGGCCTGAGGTCACCCAGCACTGGAGCCTACAGGCTCTTTGGTGGGGCTAATGGCGGACTCCAGGAGGACTCATGCCAAGGAGTACTTCCTGGAACTTCTGCTCCCCATGTCCTTGTCCCCGCTGTGAGCCACAGCCACCCACTGTCTCTGCAGGAGACCCTCCAACACTGGCAGGTAGGTCTGGTTCAGTCTCCTATGGGATCACTGCTCTTTCCCCTGGGTCCCGATGCACACACTACTTTGTGTGTGCTCTCCAGGAGTGGAGTCTCTGTTTCCCCAGTCCTGTCGAAGTCCTGCAATCCAATCCCGCTAGCCTTCAAAGTTTGATTCTCTGGGAATTCCTCCTCCCGTTGCCGGACCCCCAGGTTGGGAAGCCTGATGTGGGGCTCAGAACCTTCACTGCAATGGGTGGACTTCTGTGGTATAAGTGTTCTCCAGTCTGGGAGTCACCCACCCAGCAGTTATGGGATTTGATCTTACTGTGATTGCGCCCCTCCTGCCATCTCATTGCGGCTTCTCCTTTGTCTTTGGATGTGGGGTATCTTTTTCGGGGAGTGCGAGTGTCTTCCTGTTGATGATTGTTCAGCGGTTAGTTGTGATTCCGGTGCTCTCGCAAGAGGGAGTGTGTGCACCCTAATTTTAAATTATATTCAGATATGCCTACAGTTTCATAACAAATCTCCAATATACATTTAAGTGATTTTTTTTTTTTTGCAAAAGGCACTTGTTGCTTTTTCCATTGCAGACCCTGATGACAGGTAGGGTGGTGACCCCTCATGTCACTGAGCCCAGTTTCATTATTTTAGAGATTAGGTGGTGTTTTTGTTGTTGTTTGCTTTTTTCCATTTTGTATTTCAGCAGGTCCAGAGCTCATGTAGAACATGTTTAAATATATTAATCTTTCTTCAGGTACCAGAGCATGATGAATATGAAAGCATTTTGAGTCCAAAGAAATATGTGTTGTACCTGGGAAATATGAATGAATCTGGACATGCTGGAAGAAGCTCTAACCAGAACAGCATCCACTTGGGTGACTCCTTGAGACACATTATCTTCAAAGGCAGGTAAAATCCATTAGAAATTGGGTAATGTGCAAATAACATCCCATGTATGGCATCTGGACTGTGGGTTGGGAATGGAATAGTTCTGATGACAGCGACAAGATTTGACCTCATTATGACTTTCCCAAACCTGTAGGTGAGATTTTCTATCATATGGTACCATATGTACTTTTTGATGGTTTTTAAAAATTCCTAAGTTGTGTCAAAAGTCAAACCTTAATCTTGGTTTTTTCTCATGTACCACTAGTCCTTTCAATAAAGGACTACTTGTTGGATAACAACTAGTTGGACAAAGACTGTCCATTCCTCTCCTTCCTAAGGAGGAAGGGGGTACAGAGTGGGGATACAGAGGAGAGTTATGCCTTAACAGATGTGAACTGCCCGTGGTCCTCAGTGAGGGCTAGCGTTCTGGTCCCCTGCCCAGAATGTCTGTGCTACGCTAGGCTTGAAATCTCCACATCAGTTACTGCCTGGAATTAAAACTTTGAAAGACCATGTTCAACTGTAAAGAGCATTACACTCCAAAGGGTAGCATTTAAAGCTACTCTGAGCTATTAACACTTTATTTGAAAGTTGTCAGATTAGCCACTGTAGCTAGCAAGGCTTTGGGTACATGAATGAGGAGAGGCATGCTTTAAAGGGAATGGAGATAGTTTATAGCCACAGGCTTCTGTTACTCTAGATCATTCCCTTTCTTGCTCATCTGAACTTATTCTTCTGCCACTTCTAATATTCCATTTGCCTCTCACATTTACCACCATTTAAAACTAGGCCTCCAACTTCTTCTAGGCAGCATTTTCTTTCTTACTCTGCTGTGAATCTCCCCCCAAATCCTCAAAAATACCCTCAAGTCATTCACTCTGTGGCTCTCCCATTTTATCCAAATTGGACATTTTCAATCTAACATCTGCCCTCTGCTACTTTGCTTGCATTTCTCTAAACTTTTTGAGAACCTCCCTAAAACAGGTGGAGTTCTCTCTCTCCTCTCTCTCTGTCTATCTGTCTGTCTACCTACCTACCTACTTATCGATCTAAATTGTGGTTTCCAGTCTCATCTGGATACTCAGGCCCACTCAGCAGTCTTCATAATTTCGTTCTCTTGTTGTCCATGGAGAACTTTATTTTTCCAGCTTTAATCATTTTTCTCATGGTCCGTATCCCAACTCTTCTGTCTAGCAGTGTGTGTTCTTGTACTTATTCAAGAGCTTCTCCAGTCACCTTAATGTATTTCAACCTCCAAATATATCCACATGTACTCCCATATTTACCTCCTCTGTTTAGTTTTTATGAAAAAAGAGCCCTTCTACTGCAAAATAAAATCTCTTTACTTACATTCTAGTTCATATGCCCATCTGTATCATCAGAGATATTTGTTCCAGGAATTATCTAGTCTTTCTTACATTTTCAGACTTTCTCTACCTGTTGACTTTTCTTCCTGAGTGGCTGGAGTAGCTACCATCCACATACAGCCCTCCTCAAAGCTGACCACTTGAACTGTCAACCTATTGCTCTCCTACCCTTGCGATCAAGTACTTGAAGAGAGAGTCTGTCTGATCGTCTGCCTTTTCAGTGTCCATTTCAATTACTGTAATTTGGCTTCTCCTTTTATTACTGCATTAAAATGGCTCTTGCAGTGTCCATAGTGACTTGCTTATAGCCACTTCTTGGTACTTATCTTACTTGGCCTCCTCATGGCGTGTGGCCTAATGGTTACACCCTTATTAAAATGGATTTCATTTTACAAGCCACTTGTAATCCTTTGGTTAGTGCTTCAGCTATATAGCCAGTGAGGAACCTGGTAGAAATGCTCAATTCTTTTCCCTCCATTACCACCAAAATTCACTGGCATCCTAAGTACTGCTGATTGTACTCTGATATGATACCTTTCCTATACATCTCCTGTTCATCACCAGTATTACTACCCTAGGTAAAAATATTGCCAACTTTTTTTATTAGCTTACTAAAATATTTTTCTAACTAATCTTCTACTTGAAAAATAGAAAGGATATGACTTCTAGTTGAATGATTCTCCAAATGCCCACTGATTTTTTTGAAAATGCTGACCTAGTCGTGTTTATCTCTAATTTAAACCACTCATGTTGCTTAAGCAATGGTTCCAAAATATTGGTCCGATGACCTTTTTTGTGGTAGATGTTGTTGATTTCTCCAAAGCAATATCCTATACTTCATTATATCTGAACCCTGATTTTATTCATTTATTTTATTCAGATTGTGTGTGTTTAGGTATTTCATGGAAGCCCATGCCCCTTCTCAGAAACAAGAGATGAATACTGATTAGCAGTTATGGTAAATCCATTGCCCGTGACAGTGACTGGTTTAAAGTGGCTATATAAGGAAATTTGGGGTAATGAAACAGGAGGAAGTATCTCTTGGCAGGGGCATCTCTGCGAGAGTTTTCTTTGCCCACAGAAAGAGATACAGAGAAGAAAAAAAGGATTTCTTTCATTGGGTATTGTTGTATGAAGATATAAACCCCAAGGCTGCTGAACCCATCTCGGAACTGAGAGGTGGAGTAGCTGATACACTGCAACGTGCAAAGCAGAAAAACAGAAATAATCTGAATCGTTGTTGACATCATTGGGCTACTAAATTATTCAACAAAGGAGCTGTCCTATCTTGAGACTACTTACTGTATAAGATGCTACATCTTTTAAAGTTACTTCTTAAGTTTTCTGTTGCCTGAAGCCTGATACAGTTTATATCAGAGACTTGGAGGCTCGTTAAAACTGTTTACCCAAGGTGATTCTGGTTTAGGAAGTTTGGATAAGGCTCAGCAATCTATATATGTAACAATTTTGATGAGCAGCCAGGTTTGGGAACCACTACTGGAAGAACTTCTTTTTAAATTGTTTTGTATGGTTAATACCTTCTAAGATACCACCCTTGCCTACCACCCTGCTTTTTCTCACCTCATTATTCACCACTCTGTAAAACAATACGCCTTCAAGTTATGTTAAGCTACTTGACACTCATCCTTTTTCTCATCCTCTAGCTTTTCCTGGAATGTGATTCTCCTCTTCTCTCACTTGGCAAACTTTTACTCATTTTAACAGTCTCAGTATGAGCTTTTTCCTTGTGATTTCTTTCCTGTTACACCAATGTGCAATTGATAACTCTGTTTTTGTGTCACTATTTTACCCAGCAACAATGTTTTGATTATTTCATGTATGGCACTGTAGCCTAATTATGTTTACACGCTGTATTTGCTATTAGGCTCAGAGTTTCCTTGGGAGTAGAGGTGATGTTCTATTTAATTTAGTTTTCTTTTAATCCTAGTAAATTAACTGCATAGAGGGGTACTCATTAAAAGTCTGTGGGGTAGAATTAAATTGAAGAAGAAACCAGAGCTCCTTCTATATGTCAAGGAGTATGTCAGGAATTGGTGGTGAAATGGTACCTAAGCAAATCCTTGGCAACCAGGAAATAGCTAGAAGACAGATTCCCCTTTGATTAACCTATGCTCATGAAAAACTGAAGATGAAAAATATTTTTAGATGAAACAAGATAAAAAGCTTACTCTGATGATATATAAATATACTCTAGTAAAAGTGTACTTAGTTATTACATTTCATTTTTAACTGAAATTAGAAAAACATACTGCTGCATCACCCATTTATGGTAGTATAGTGGAGAGGTTAACTTGACCAACTTTTTTTCTCCCAAACACCTGAAGTTATAGAAAAACTATAAAAAATATATTGTTAAATGCATCAATGAGCTACCATGAGTGTAAGAAACTGGCAGAATGTAGGCAAATATTAAGTCAATTAGGAAACCTAGGGTGGTAAGCAGAGCACAGAAGCCACTTTTAGCCTTGAAGGCATTTAACAAATCTGGTGAAGTCGAACTTCACTCTTCATGATTTTCAGGGCTTTCAGGACCAGAGAGAAAGTGCCCACTCAAGGACAAAACTCTAATTAGAGCCTATCTGTGATAGGTAGAAATAATGTGAATAATGTGAATAATGAGAATAGTGTGATGACCCCACTCAAAGATATTCATGTCCTAATTTCTGGAAACTGTGAATAGGCTATGTTATGTAGCAAAGGGGAGCTATGGTTGCTAATCAGCTGATCTTAAAATAATTATTATCAAAATTATCCTGGGTCATCCAGGTGGGCTCAGTGTAATCAAAATGTCCTTAAAAGTAGGAGAGGGGGGCTTCCCTGGTGGCGCAGTGGTTGAGAGTCCGCCTGCCGATGCAGGGGACGCGGGTTCGTGCCCCGGTCCGGGAAGATCCCACATGCCGCGGAGCGGCTGGGCCCGTGAGCCGTGGCCGCTGAGCCTGCGCGTCCGGAGCCTGTGCTCCGCAACAGGAGAAGCCACAGCAGTGAGAGGCCCGCGGACCACACACACACAAAAAAAAGTAAGAGTGAGCTGGAATTAGGCCAGCCACGTAATGTGAGCGATTGATGACTGAAAAGAATAATTTCTGCACTTATTTGGGAGCCAGATCCCTACCCTCAGTAATGAATTCCTGATAGCGGGTACCTGGCCCTAAAACCTTTAAGCCAAAAAGTTAATGTTAATTGGATGTGCTCTTGCATGGCAGAACCAAATACATATCCTATCTGAGAGAAGCCACCTTTAAACTAAGCCTTGAAGAATCTCCACAGTAAAGTCCCAAGAAATATGTGCTCACTAACAAATAATATAAAATAAGCACACAGAAAAGCAGGTTACCTTGCATAGGTGTGAGGAGAGAGCAGGCAGGAGAATTAGACCCAGAGAGTATCATGACACAGGAAATATAAGATACAGAATGCAGAATAAGTAGGCTAAAATATTAAAAGACATAAATTGAATTCTGAGGAATGAGCAACACGATATGAAATTAGTAGACAGATCTGAAGGAAAAAGAACAGCTTAAGAGAGAATTGGTGAACTGGAAGAAATATTAAAAGAATGTATCCATTATTCACAGAGATCATGAAATGAAAATATTATATGTTAAGATAAATGGAGGAGAGAATAAGAAAGGTTATGTATGCAGCATGGTATGTAGTACAAAAAACTGTTGATAGCTTCTTATATTCAAGACAGTGCACTAAGGTTTGTAGTAGGTATAAGGACATGCCAGACTTGGTCTCAGCTCTCAGACAGCTTTTGCAGGACTATAGTGCAAATTGCTGTAACATCTGAGAGCCCTATTACTTATAAATAGACTTGGAATTGGGGTAGCAATGTCTTTAACCAATTTAATACAAGGGATACATTTATGTTGGTTTTAAAATATAATTTACCAATATTACTCAGCCATAAAAAAGAATGAAATATTGTAATTTGTAGCAACTGGATGAACCTAGAGATTATCATACAAAGTGAAGTAAGTCAGAGAAAGACCAATATTATATGATATCACTTATATGTGTAATCTAAAAAATAATACAAATGAATTTATTTACAAAACAAAAACAGACTCACAGACATAGAAAACAAATGTATGGTTACCGAAGGGGAAAGAGATGGGTGTGGAGGGTTAACAGATACACACTACTATATATGAAATATATACACAGAGATACACTACTATATATAAAATATAAGCAACAAGGATTTATTGTATAGCACAGGGAACTATATTTAATATCTTGCAATAACCTATAGTGGAAAATAATCTGAAAAAAATATAACTGAATCACTTTGCTGGACACCTGAAACTAACATAATATTGTAAATCAACTATACTTCAATTAAAAATATATATAATTTATCAATACGTAATTTGAGTTTATGCCAAGTAATTTTCTTATCTATCAGTTTTTAACATATTTTTGGCCACTTTACTGTTATTTCTATCCTCTCAAAGATAGTGGGAAATACAGAGGGAAGAAGTGAAACTCTGTGAGCTTAATTGCATTGGAGATTGAATTTATTGACCAAAGTGAGTATTTTGAGTTATGTATTTATCTGTGCTATTTCATTTTTTTCCCATTATAAGAAAGTTGCCCATTATAAAAATTTTCTACTCATTATCACCTTTGATATGTTCTTAGTGCTATTTATAGCAGTTGAAAAGAAAAAATGTATAAATATAGAACCTCTAACTAGTTCAAGATTATTATGATTTATACAGTTTGGTTTTTCATAGTAATTTGCAGGCGTAAGGATGAATTGTCATAGAGGATGATAAAGTATACATTCAGAGTGTACATTCAGCAAGCTAAATATAATTTTTGTGAGTGTTGTTTTCTATCAGTCAGAATCTCTCTGCATGATATTATCCTGCATGTTGAATTCAGACCAGATATTTAAATTTGTCTCTCACTTAATTAAAAATCATCGTAAATTACTTCCAAGAGGACACAGAGAGGAACAGCGGTTCATGATGGTTTCCTCCAACTTACAATGTATTGCAAAGGGCACTCTTACACAAGATTGCACACTCCCTGATCACCCTTTCCTCTCAGAATCTAGAAGGAATCAGAAGCTTTGCCTGTGCCCCCATAGCTTCTAGTGAGCAACGCTTGTATACCTTTCGTGAAGCATTGCAATTACTCGCTTATTTGACTCTGCAGCTAAACTGTGGGCTATACTCAGTGTTACCTATCTGTGAACTCCCCATGGTTTAGTCACTTAACAGGTACACCAACTGACATATTTCCTAATACTTAAATCCACATTCTTTACAAAATATTATCCTGAGAATTAAAATTTAATAAAGTTTTAAATTGGGGAAAATGTATAAGTGCCAGACAAAAGCAGTTTTCTAAGTAAAAAAAAAAAAAAAAAAAAGAGAGAGTTAGTTAGTTCAAAGTTACTTTCGAAGAGAGGGAAAATGTCTCAAAATTTCTTTCGGTGGTCTTGGATGTTCAGTAGCTGATTTGTTTGGAGGTTGAAGGAACCTCGAAGCTCACACACTATTGTTTTTGTGATAGAGAAGGGGATGTGGGAAAATGCAGGATGTTGAGAGGAAAGAGAGGAACATACCTCTGGATTACTTGAGTGCTGTATTTTATGAATATTCCTCTTTATCTATGCAATACTTCTTGTATTGAAGTTTACTTTGGTATTATTAATATAGTCATACTTTATTTCTCATGATTAGTACTTGCATGGTTTATCTTTTGCATCCTTTTCATCCATGTCCTTATATTTAATTATCTCATAAACAGCATGTTTATTGTAAATAACAGTCAAATAATCTCCATATTTTATTTGGAATGACTAGTCTGTTTATATTTAATGTGATTATTGATAGGTTTGGGTCTAAGTCCACCTTCTTTTTATTTGTTCTCTGCTTCTGTCATCTATTCTCAGTTTCGTGCTTCCTATTCTCCGTTTCTTGTGTATATATATATATGTATTTCACTTTATCCCTCCATTGGCTCTTCGGCTGTTTCTCTTTGTTTTGCATTCTGTGGTTACACAAGAGATCAAGTACTTATCACAGTCTTCTTTGAATTAATATTCTACTTCACAATCACCAAAATAACTTCGCAGCACTACTGTTTCTATTCTTTGAGCTATTGTTGGCATATAATTTATTCCTGCATATAGTGTACATACCACAATATATTATTATATTTGTTTTACATAGTTTATAGTCCTCTAAATACATGTTTAAAATAATATTTTATGTTTACCCATTTATTATCCCTTTCTGGTTCTCTTTATTCCTTTTTTCTATCTTGGATCATTTTCCTTTGGCAGAAGAATGCTCTTTAGAGTTCTAACAGTGCAGCTTTGCGGAAGGAAGTTATGAAGCTTTTATTTGTCTGAAAGTTTCTGTAATTGCTCTCATATGTCAAGGATATTTTCATTGGGTGTAGAATTCAAGATGAATAATTTTTCTTTCAGCATTTTTAAGTTGTAAATCTCTTGTTTTTTAGCTTTTATTCTCATCACCCTGAACATAATATGACTGTCCTCTTCTCCACCCCCCAACCCCAGCTTCTCTATGATGTGCACGTGGGTTTGTTCTTACTGTTTTTTATTTTGTCCTGTAGAGTGTTCTCTGAGCTTCTTGGACATATGGGTTGATGAATTTCTTTATTTTTGGAAAAGTGGAAGAATCATGGCCATGGTATTTAAAAAAAAATTTCTTCCCCATTCCCTTTCTTACCTCCATATCTGGGGCTTCAATGTTAACATATGTCTTATTGCATGGGTCTCTGAGTTTCTGTTTTGTTTTTTCCCTGTGCTTCCATTTGAATAATTTCTATTAGCCTATATTTGGGTTCACTACTCTTTTCTTCCACTGTGTCTAGTCTGCTTTAAGCCCATATAATGATTTTCTTATTTCAAAGATGCTTTTTTTTTCTGTTCTATAATTCTCTTTTGGTTATATTTTAGATTTCCTAGTTTTAGAATTTGTAGAATTCTTATCTTTCTAATCCATTTTGAAAAATATTTACTCTAAATTATATATATACATACCCATACACACACATATATATAATTTCTTGTTAAATCTGAGTCTGGGTCATTGTTGGATCTGTTTCTGTTAATCATTTTTTCTGTTGATTATGGGTCGTTTTCCTATTCATTCGTTGGTCTCATAAATTTTTTTTTTATATGGCAGGTTCTTATTAGTCATCCATTTTATGCACATCAGTGTATACATGTTAATCCCAATCTCCCAATTCATCCCACCACCGTCCCCACCCCCCTGCCACTTTCCTGCCTTGGTGTCCATATGTTTGTTCTCTACATGTGTGTCTCAATTACTGCCCTGCAAACCAGTTCGTCTGTACCATTTTTGTAGGTTCCACATATACGCGTTAATGTGTGATATTTGTTTTTCTCTTTCTGACTTACTTCACTCTGTATGACAGTCTCTAGATTCATCAACGTCTCTACAAATGACCCAATTTCTTTCCTTTTTATGGCTGAGTAATATTCCATTGTATGTATGTACCACATCTTCTTTATCCATTCATCTGTCGATGGGCATTTAGGTTGCTTCCATGACCTGGCTACTGTAAATAGTGCTGCAGTGAACATTGGGGTGCATGTGTCTTTTTGAATTATGGTTTTCTCTGGATATATGCCCAGTAGTGGGACTGCTGGATCATATGGTAATTCTATTTTTAGTTTTTTAAGGAACCTCCATACTGTTCTCCATAGTGGCTGTATCAATTTACATTCCCACCAACAGTGCGAGAGGATTCCCTTTTCTCCACACTGTCTCCAGCATTTGTTGTTTGTAGATTTTCTGATGATGCCCACTCAAACTGGTATGAGGTGATAACTCGCTGTAGTTTTGATTTGCATTTCTCTAATAATTAGTGATGTTGGGCAGCTTTTCATGTGCTTCTTGGCCATCTGTATGTCCTCTTTGGAGAAATGTCTATTTAGGGCTTCTACCTATTTTTGGATTGGGTTGTTTGTTTTTTTAATATTGAGCTGCATGTGCTGTTTATATATTTTGGAGATTGATTCTTTATCTGTTGATTCATTTGCAAATATTTTTTTCCCATTTTGAGTGTTGTCTTTTCATCTTGTATGTAGTTTCCTTTGCTTTGCAAAAGCGTTAAGCTTCATTAGGTCCCATTTGTTTATTTTTGTTTTAATTTCCATTACTCTAGGAGGTGGATTGAAAAAGATCTTGCTGTGATTTATGTCAAAGAGTGTTCTTCCTGTTTTCCTCTAAGAGTTTTATGGTGTCCGGTCTTACATTTAGGTCTCTAATCCATTTGAGTTTATTTTTGTGTATGGTGTTAGGGAGTGTTCTAATTTCATTCTTTTACATGTAGCTGTCAAGTTTTCCCAGCACCACTTATTGAAGAGACTGTCTTTTCTCCACTGTATATCCTTGCCTCCTTTGTCATAGATAGTTGACAATAGGTGCATGAGTTTATCTCTGGGCTTGCTATCCTGTTCCATTGATCTATATTTCTGTTTTTTTGCCAGTACCATATTGTCTTGATTACTGTAGCTTTGTAGTGTAGTCTGAAGTCAGGGAGTCTGATGCCTCCAGCTCTGTTTTTTTCTCATGTCATCTGCAAACAGTGACAGTTTTACTTCTTCTTTTCCAGTTTGTATTCCTTTTATTTCTTTTTCTTCTCTGATTGGTGTGGCTAGGACTTCCAAAACTATGTTTAATAATAGTGGTGAGAGTGAACATCCTTCTCTTGTTCTTGATCTTAGAGGAAATGCTTTCAGTTTTTCACCGTTGAGAATGATGTTTGCTGTGGGTTTGTCGTATATGGCCTTTATTATGTTGAGGTAGGTTCCCTTTATGCCCACTTTCTGGAGATTTTTTATAATAAATGGTTGTTGAATTTTGTCAAAAGCTTTTTCTGCATCTTTTGAGATGATCATATAGTTTTGCTTCTTCAGTTTGTTAATATTGTGTATCACATTGACTGATTTGCGTATATTGAAGAATCCTTGCATCCCTGGGATAAATCCCACTTGATCATGGTGTGTGATTCTTTTAATGTGTTGTTGGATTCTGTTTGCTAGTATTTTGTTGAGGATTTTTGCATCTATATTCATCAGTGATATTGGTCTGCAATTTTCTTTTTCTTGTAGTATCTTTGTGTGGTTTTGGTATCAGGGTGATGGTGGCCTCATAGAATGAGTCTGGGAGTGTTCCTTCCTCTGCAATTTTTTGGAAGAGTTTGAGAAGGATGGGTGTTAGCTCTTCTCTAAATGTTTGATAGAATTCACCTGTGAAGCCATCTGGTCCTGGACTTTTTTTGTTGGAAGATTTTTAATCACGGTTTCAATATCATTACTTATGATTGGTCTGTTCATATTTTGTATTTCTTCCTCGTTTAGTCTTGGAAGGTTATACCTTGCTAAGAATTTGTCCATTTCTTCCAGGTTGTCCATTTTATTGGCATAGAGTTGCTTGTAGTAGTCTCTTAGGATGCTTTGTATTTCTGTGGTGTCTGTTGTAACTACTTCTT
>NC_041217.1:8075635-8112790 GCF_002837175.3 Physeter macrocephalus | reverse complement strand
TTTTGGATTGTTGTGTTTTCATTATCATTTGTCTCTAGGTATTTTTTGATTTCCTCTGAATTCTTCAGTGATTTCTTGGTTTTTTAGTAGCGTGTTGTTTAGTCTCCTTATGTTTCTGTTTTGTACTTTTTTTCCCCTGTAATTGATTTCTAATCCCATAGCACTGTGGTTGGAAAAGATGCTTGATATGATTTAAATTTTCTTAAATTTACTGAGGCTTGATTTGTGACCCAAGTTGTGATGTATCCTGGAGAATGTTCCATGTGCAGTTGAGAAGAAAGTGTAATCTGCAGTTTTTGGATGGAATATCCTATAAATGTCCATTAAATCTATCTGGTCTATTGTGTAATTTAAAGCTTGTCTTTCCTTATTAATTTTCTGTTTGGATGATCTGTCCAATAATAGTCCCCCACTATTACTGTGTTACTGTTGATTTCCTCCTTTATAGCTGTTAACAGTTGCCTTATGTATTGAGGTGCTCCTGTGTTCGGTGCATATATATTTATAGTTGTTATTTCTTCTTCTTGGATTGATCCCTTGATCATTATGTAGTGTCCTTCCTTTTCTCTTGTAACATTCTTTATTTTACAGTCTATTTTATCTGATATGAGTATTGCTACTCCAGCTTACTTTTGATTTCCATTTGCATGGAATATCTTTTTCCATCCCCTCACTTTCAGTCTGAATGTGTCCCTAGGTCTGAAGTGGGTCTCTTGTAGACAGCATGTATATTGGTCTTGTTTTTGTATCCATTCAGCAAGCCTGTGTCTTTTGGTTGGTGGTGCTGAATTCTCTTAGCTTTTGCTTGTCTGTAAAGCTTTTGATTTCTCCATCAAATCTGAATGAGATCCTTGCTGGCTAGAGTAATCTTTGTTGTAGGTTCTTCCCTTTCAGTACTTTAAGTATATCATGCCACTCCCTTCTGGCTTGTTGAGTTTCTGCTGAGAAATCAGCTGTTAACCTTATGGGAGTTCCCTTGTATGTTATTTGTCTTTTTTCCCTTGCTGCTTTCAATAATTTTTCTTTGTCTTTAATTTTTGCCAATTTGATTACTATGTGTCTCGGTGTGTTTCTCATTGGGTTTATCCTGTATGGGGCTCTCTGCACTTCCTGGACTTGGGTGGCTATTTCCTTTCCCATGTGAGGGAAGTTTTTGACTATAATCTCTTCAAGTATTTTCTCAGGTTCTCTCTCTCTCTCTTCTCCTTCTGGGACCCCTGTAATATGAATGTTGTTGCATTTAATGTTTTCCCAGAGGTCTCTTAGTCTGTCTTCATTTCTTTTCATTCTTTTTCCTTTATTCTGTTCCACAGCAGTGAATTCCACCATTCTGTCTTCCAGGTCATTTATCCCTTCTTCTTCTACCTCAGTTATTCTGCTATTGATTCCTTCTAGTGTGTTTTTCATTTCACTTATTGTATTGTTCATCTCTGTTTGTTCTTTAATTCTTCTAGATCTTTGTTAAACATTTCTTGCATCTTCTCAGTCTTTGCCTCCATTCTTTTTCCAAGGTTCTGGATCATCTTCACTATTATTTTTCTGAATTCTTTTTCTGGAAGGTTTCGTATCTCCACTTCATTGGTTGCTTTTCTGGGGTTTTATCTTGTGTCTTCATCTGGTACATAGCCGTCTGCCTTTTCATATTGTCTATCTTTCTGTGAATGGGGTTTTCCACAGGCTGCAGGATTGTAGTTCTTCTTGCTTCTGCTGTCTGCCCTCTGGTGGATGAGGCTATCTAAGAGCCATAAATTTTTATTTTGTGTTATTTATCATATATGAAAGAACGGTAGAGAATGAAGCAGATAATATTTTCTTTCAGAAAGTTCGTGCACTTTCCTTTGCCAAGTGTCCAGAGTGAGGGGTTCATCTTTATGATCTACTGAAGTTTTGGGCCAAGTCCAGATTGGGTTAGTGACCATCAGTTTACCTCTGCTTTCCAGTGTCTTAGTGAGAGCAGACTGCCTCCACCTGTACTATTAGATGATCAGATCTTCTGTCCAGCCCTTCTTCTACAAATGTTCTGTGGGGTAAAATTAGTGGACAGGAAGGACAAACTCTGTATTTGAGATACCTTCAGATTCCTATCCATCATACCAGCAAGTTCATCACTATTACAATCATATTAGTTCTTTTATCAGCAAAATTTTTCTGCTTGAAGAAAGCTAACTCTTGCTCAGTGGCCTTCAGAATTAGCACTTCATGCTTGTAAGTGGCTACTTTTAAGGGAAAGTTTATCCATCTCTGGAATTTTTTGTACCCATTGTTCTTCAGTGGCTTTAAAGAAATATATAGTATTTCATTTTATCTAGGCTTTTATCAGAGTTAAGGCAGAAGTGATTTTTTTCTTTTTTTTGTTGAACATCCTACCTAAAAGCAGAACTCTCAATGTAGTATTTTTGAAATTAGCCTAAATTGGAAAAACACTGACATTTCTATTAATTAATTAGTCGGATAAAATTTTAATGATCACTGTCTCTATACCAAGTTTTTTTCTTGATTCGGGGAATTTATCAATAAAATACGTAATTGTTGATATCCTCAAATACCCATGATCCATACATTCTAGTGGACCAAAATGTTGATTATTTGAAATAGTCAATTAATAGCATATTTACATAGTTCTTCCCTGAGGAAAAACTATTTTCCTATAACTTTCACACTGGATCTGTAATATTCTGTTATTTGATGTTATTTTTTAATGCTGATTTAACCAGAAATTGTATTATTCTTGCATGAACTAGGTTAGTTCTGATCAAAATTCCTAAGCCATGAATTATCTTATTCAAATAATATATGTTACTCAGAAATTCAATATATAAAATAGAGATAAAGTTTGAACTGCCCTGGTTATAGTGGATCTGGGGGATCTGAAACCTCACTTGCTTATCTTCCTTTTTCTGCCCTCCAATACTTTCTGCCTTGAAGATGCCTCTGAAATAGCTGCAAGGTTTCTCTGTGTTCCCAAGATATATAAAGAGCATAATTTGAAAACCATTAAATAGATCATCCATGCAGGTAAGGGATTTTTCTGTTTCCTTTTTATGACCATTTCTTCAAATTTCTGAGAGAAATTAAATTCTTAGATGAAGTTAATGGTTGGTTTGAAGTTAACTGCTGATATATATGTTTGAATACACAGAGTTATTTAATAGTTCTTTGGGGTTTTCTTCAAGCTCACCTTCATTGAATTATAGAATCTCAGGGGTTGGAAATAGCTTTAGAGATAATTTAGCATAACCTCCCACTCAATGAAAGTCTGCCTTCTACAACATCCCTGACAGATGGTCACTTAGCTTCTGCTTGAGCATTTCCCGCTATCAGAGTTCTTTACTTTCTGAAACTATTTCATCTTGACTAGCTCTGTTTATTAGAAATTTCTTTTTTTACTGATCCCAAACATGCATCATGGTGATTGCCAATAGTTGATAAAACTCATTCACCCAATTTCCTTATCTCCTCCCTACCTGACCTGATTTATATGTCTTTCTTCTTAATATACTTATATTCCTCAATGTGCATTCTACTATCACAGCATTTATTTCTTTACTCTCAGTGGGGAATTGTGGAGAATGCATTGACTTCAACAAATGTACACGAGGAATCATTGTGCAGGTAGACTACTCTAAAGGCCATCCCATAAGAATGTTTCTTAGACGCTCAGGATCCAAAAAATCTGATACCCGGGATCCATGAGTGGTTCCTAGCTGAGATCCTTTGAGTGGGCTTCCTTTCAGACTAATCTTATGATTTTTCTTTTCCCCTCCCTGTCCTCCTCCTCCTCCTCCTCTTCTTCTTCCTTGTGTGTGTGTAAGGGGGAGGAGTCTATTACATACAATAGTTAAATAATAAGTTATTAACTGAATACTTAGTATTAGCATAAGTTATCAGCTACCCATGTTAATCTTTCTTATTCATATTTTTAATGGGGGGGGAAGTAGGGAAGGACATGAAAAATATCTTGTCAACCTTTCATTTGTAATTGTGCTTGCTATATTTTAAACAGTTTAAAAAAAAGTGACGCTTTCTAAATCCTCAGAAAAAAATGTTATGCTTATGTTGTACTTTAAAGATTAGTGAAGACGTACAGATGGCCAAAAGGCACGTGAAGAGATGCTCAGCATTGCTAATTATTAGAGAAATGCAAATCAAAACTACAATGAGGTATCACCTCACACTGGTTGGAATGGCCATCATCAAAAAGTCTACAAATAATAAATGCTGGAGAGGGTGTTGAGAAAAAGGAACCCTCCTACACTGTTGGTGGTAATGTAAATTGGTACAGCCACTATGGAGAACAGTATGGAGGTTCCTTAAAAAACTAAAAATACAGATACCCTATGATCCTACAATCCCACTCCTGCACATATATCTGGAGAAAACCATAACTTGAAAAGATTACACCCCAGTGTTCATAGCAGCACTATTTACAATAGCCAAGACGTGGAAGCAACCTAAATGTCCATCTACAGCTGAATGGATAAAGAGGTATATTTATACAAAGGAATATTACTCAGCTGAAAAAAATTGAAATCATGCCATTTGCAGCAACATGGAGAGACCTACAGATTACCACACTAAGTGAAGTTAGCCCGAGAAAGACAACTATCATATGGTATCACTTATGTGTGATATAAATCTTTAAAAAATGGTACAAATGAACTTATTTACAAAACAGAAAGAGATCCACAGACTTAGAAACAAACTTATGGTTACCACATGGGAAGGGGTGGGGAGGGATAAATTAGGAGTTTGGGATTAATATAATACACAACTATATATGAAATAGTAAGTAAGGACCTACTATATAGCACAGGGAACTATACTCAATATTTTGTAATAACCTATAAGGAAAAATCTGAAAAAAATAGATATATATGTATGTATAACTGAATCCCTTTGCTGTACACCTGAAACTAACACATTATAAATCAACTATACTTCAATATAAATACATAAGTAAAGTTTGAAAAAAGATTAATAGAACATCTAAAGTTTAGATAGCTATCCTTACTAATGGTAGTTAAGGATAGAAAATGCCATACAAAATCCAGAGACATCTGACCATTTTTTATTATGATTTCTTCATGTGGAACGCCCTCCTCATTTACTTCTAACTGTTCCACGTCTAACTATGCCTGTGAATCTGTGCGAGCCCTAATATTTCCTTAATACTTTTCCTGAATATTATAATTTCCATTGAGCTCAGCTTCTCCAAGTCCCATATTTGTAGTTTAAAAACATTTATTGAATAATGAATGGTTTGCCAAGCTTTGTATCAGGTACTGCAAATAAAATGATGAAAATGCAGTGTTCAAACAGCTGAAGTTTAGAGGGGAGGAAGAAGGCAATCAGAAATTACAAAATAGTGTGGAAATGCTATGACAGAAATAAGCATGGGGCTGTTTTCGTGAAGAGTCAAAGGACACTCATTTTTCTCGGCGTGTGTTTCTGGCAGATATGGAGTGATCTAGTGTCATGGTGCCAGGGAAGAAGTCTTGTGTCCTGAAGTGCTGTGCAAGTTCTCATTATATTGTAACCATTTATTTATATGTCTATTTTAATACATTATTGCTAGCAGTATATTAGTGGTAGTAGTAATTAGAACCCCCCCCCCCATATGAGTTCAACTGGTAGGTTATCTTTTTATCTCTGGAGGCCTTCAAGCTATGTTTGCAAACATATTAAGCATTGGATTTAACATTAAAAAGAAAACCTTCAAAGTCCCTTCCAAAAATAAGCAACTATACTTTTTCGATTACATATTAAACTTTTTAGCTTTTGATTTGTACTATTTTCCAAGATTTTTGTTAGACTGAACAATTGTTATTTGACCCAGCTTTGCTAAAATTCAGTTGATTTGTTTTTAAATGTTTTCCGCTTAATTTTATGACCGTGCCAGTTTTTCCTTTTCTTGTTGATGTTTATGCTTCTCAAATATTTGTTATCGGTGATCACAATTTTAGATGCCTTTCACCCAAGCCATACATATTTAAGGACTTAATCTAATTTATGAATTACTCATTCTTCCAAAGTCCGTTGTGCTGTGCCCTCTGAAATTCCTTCAGGTCTTTTCCAACTTCCTGGTTTTGAGATGCCTAGTTGAATATATTGCATCTCATTTACATTTACTGTGTATTTTGCATATTGCTTCCTGTCTCGTAGTTGCTTCATTTGGTTCTATTTGGTCCTAGCTTCCAAGTCAATATGCACAGATAAACAGGCATTTCTAAGACAGATGGTGCCAAATAACTATTATACTTTACTCATATTGAATCCCAGGTTACAATGACAAAACTAAGTAATAGCCAATGTAAGAAATTTAAAAACTAATTCATAGCTACTAACTAACTCATGCATAATCAGATGATTATACAGAAATGTTTTATATTATATTCACTGGCATTCTCAACACGATTTCACTGAAATCACAGTATATCTCCACAAATATTTGTTGTGCTCATTTAACCATATAAAAAGTACAAGTTAAGCTGAAACATCTTTTATTTCCTATAGTATAACCTCTACTCAGGAACGCCCCTTCAAACAACAGGTTTAAAATGTAAAATGTGTTCGCCAACATTTAAAATTCCCCAAAGCTCAGATTAATTACCAAATGCTCCTGCAACCTCTGCAGCAGCAACACCCTGAGCTGCGCAGACCTTATTTTGTACAGAATTGGCATGTTTTTGAACTTCGTGAACTCTATGTAGACTTCTTATGCACAGAATTCTGGCTAATTCATGAAAAGTTCATTTTGCAATAATTAAATGTTAGTCTAGGACTATAGTCAACAAACTGTTGAAAGTGTTGGAAATTATCAAGCAAATTTGACCAGTGTAAGTGAATAGCATAATTAATTTATATGACTTTCTTTAAAGGGAATTTAATTCATAATGAGACTTGCTCAGTCAGTCAGTCTCATAGTAATTAACATCTACTAATTCTCATAATAGTAAACATTTATTACTTTCTAAGAATTTAGTAATGAACTCATCACTGAGCGTATGGCGATGGTTAGTTCTGATAGTCATGCAATTCATATTTGTGTACAGTACAGCACAATACACATGTTAGGTGCTAGAACAGAGGTTTTCACAGGTTGCTAATGAGCATTGAGGAGGGGACACGGTATTTCCTGATGAAGAGCAGGACAGATCAGGGAACACTTAAGAGAGAAGTCAAGGTTGGAACTGACATTGAGAAATGCTTGTAGGACTAGAAGACTAGAGAAGGAAGATGAAAAAGGAAGAGGGAGGGAGAAAAAGGCAAGACCAAAAGGCATGTGTCCAGTGGTCTGAGAAAGGTTGGTGTAGACATCAATTGTAGCTAATTTGCTATCGTTAGAGTTGAGGGTTTATATTGGCAAGTGCTCAGAGTTGAGTCTAGAAAATGGGCAGGAGTCAGTCAATACAAGACTTTTAATTTTATGCTAAGAGGATTAAAATTTTTATCTCATATACATCAGAGTCAGTGACACATTTTTAAAGTACAACAATCTCTTGAGTAAGTGTTTAGGTCATCCCGGTGAGCTGCCTAGTTTCTTTCCTTGCTTCTGTCCACCCTGCTTTCCATCCGATTTACTTGCTCTCCTTTTCCTCCTCCCCTGTCTTCCTTTTCACCTACTGTCCTGACCTATTCCCTTCTTTACTTTCTCTCTTTCCTCCTCCCTATCCTCCTAATTTTCTCCTGCCTCAATGGATTAATTTATATTGCTTTGATATTTTTCTATAAAATCCAATATTTTAAAATATTTTAAACATTAACATTATTCCAATGTAGCTTTTGAATTTGTTTGACAGTTTCAAGTATTTTTGAACCTATAAAGTTTAAAATAAAAACTAGTTATTTATCCACTGTAAGATACAAATTCCTGTAACCAAAAGAGAATGGAAAGCAAGTCATTCATCTAAATCATTTGAAAATATGGAAATAAGAATGGAATATTATTTTATTCGAGTTATTTCCCCCCGACTTTATGCAAATGGCTTTAAAAAACTTCAATAGAAATAGAATACATGCTGTTTTCTTATTTTTTAGCATGCTTTCTTGATGAATGCTTATTTTGTTGCTAAACATTTTCCTTTCTGATGGTTCTTTAAGATTCAAACCTTTACATGTACTAACCTTTACATTTAGTGGTTCACTAAATATTTTATAGACTATCAGGAAATGTACTTGAAATGAATGACTTTTCTGTGTTGTACAAAGTTTCCACAGGTACTTATATGCTTTTTTAAAAAAACTAATTAATTTATTTTTTCTTGGCTGCGTTGCGTCTTTGCCGCTGCACACGGGCTTTCTCCAGCTGCAGCGAGTGGGGGCCACTCCTCATTGCGGTGCACGGGCTTCTCATTGTGGTGACTTCTCCTGTTGTGGAGCACGGGCTCTAGGTATGCAGTCTTCAGTAGTTGTGGCACGCAGGCTCAGTAGTTGTGGGGCACGGGCTTAGTTGCTCTGCGGCATGTGGGATCTTCCTGGACCAGGGCTCAAACCTGTGCCCCCTGCATTGGCAGGCAGATTCTTAACCACTGCACCACCAGCGAAGTCCTGTTATATGCTTTTTGAATAAGTTATTCCACTAAATGGTTTAAGAGAAATGTTAGAGTCCGTTAGAATTAAATCAAATAGGCGTAAAGACTATCCCAAGTACTGAGTTGAGGATCTAATGGGAAGTGTGGAACGGAAATCTTCAAGGTTGGAGAAGGTGAATATTATAGCAAGGAAACTAAGATGTTACTTTTCAAAGATTATGTGAATTTCAATTATTTGTTATGAATTTAACTATTTAATTCTGCTCTCTTATTCAACTTGATGTCAGATTTTATACAGATAGATGTCATATGCTTTTATTATTGAGCAACCACTTAATTCGTTTGATACCTCCCCTCCAATTATTATTTCTGAGTTGTAGAGCAGGTTCCTTGGCAAATTTGAACCCAGATATTTTATTTCCAAAGCTTCTAATGAAGTTGCCTGTTAATGTGACAACAGTGCCTAATAGAAACGGGATAACGTCTAAATATTGATTGTGATGTGTGTCACAGCTTTTGAAGTACTTTATTTAATTCAGTTTAAAGAAATAAGGAGTTAGGAACTGGCAGATGAAAAGAGTGCATTTAATTTTGAAACATAATTCAGCATATTTACGTGTAATATTAAAAATGAGAACTTAAGAAAATCATAGTCATATCATTAATGGTGTTGACTTGTAAAACCATTGCTGTTATACCCATAATATATGTGCATCTGAACCTTCTATATTTTCTAATGGGATATTTTTTAGTGATTTCAGCAAGCTGACAAAATAGGAGTTTTCCACTGTTATCCTCCTAGAACATTAATTTTTGACAACCACTTATGGAGAAAAGTACTTTTGTGGGTGTCCAGGAGTCCAGTGGAGAAGTTATAGCATGCTACTGGAGAAAAAAAAAACACAAGAAAAGACAGTTGAAGAGGGTAAGAATAATTTCACTTTACATGCATCACCCCTCCGCCAAGGCAGCCCAGCTCAGTGATGAGGGAAACCCCTTCAGACCCCAGTTCCTCCCACGGAGGAAAGTGAGTGCACGGTGAGTGAGCACCTGGCCTCCCCAGGTGTGCAGGACACAGCCCAAGATGCCCACTTCTTTCTCACCTCACCAAGAAAATTGAGGTGATGGGCACAGCTGAGAGATGGGGAGAGGCTGGGAGCGCAGAGGTCAGGACTCAGAACTCATCAGAGGACTGTGGAAGTGTCACGGACTCCATCAAGAAGACCATCAAGGATCTGTTTGGGATACCTCTCCTGTGAAGCCCCCAGCTGGCCCGGGGGCAATCCTAATGCTCCGCTAAGAGCTAATGCCAGCTCTCAGCACTGGGAGCAAACACACAAGCTTGAGCATCTCAGGGGACTGCTCCGGGGAACCCACATGGAAGGCTCTCAACACTTGGCCTGGCTTTGCAGGATTTAGAGGAGGCGTACACTCTTAAAAACTCCCCCCTGCAAGAGGAGACAAGAGGTGTGGAGCAGGCCCATCTGTAGAAGAGGTCTGAGAGAGCCTCAGAATCTTTAGCCGAGCTGACTGGTGAAGTTATTTTTCTCCTAAAGCCAGTCAGTAAAGGCTGGAGGAGGTGACTGCTTCCCCAGAGATGAAGACAGCAATGCAGGGTTCAAGGAACACTGCAAATCAAGGAAGCAGGATACCACCAAAGGAACGCAGTGGTTTTCAGTAACCACTCCCCAAGAAATGGACGTCTATGAATTGCCTGACAGAGATCTCAAAATAATTGTTTTAAGGAAGCTAGAGAGCTATGAGAGAACATAGACACCACAACAAATGAGAAAAACAATATATGAACAAAATGAGAAGTTCAACCAGGAGATGGAAATCATACAAAAAAAAAAAAAAAGAAAACCAGAAATTCTGGAGCTGAAGAATACAATGAATGTATATGACAACATAAAAACTAATAAAAGTGTAAAGCTAACTGGTAAAGGTAAGTATACTGTCACATTCAGAACCCTAATACCGTAGTTGTGGTATGTAAATCCCTCTTAACTGTAGTATAAAGATTAAAAGAATAAAGTATTACAAATAACTATAATAACTTGTTAATAAATACACCATATAAAAAGTTACAAATTTTTATATCAAAATATAAAATAATAGAGGAGGTAAAAGGGTAGAGTTTTTGTATGTGACCAAAGTTAAGTTGTTATCAACTTAAAATTAACTTATAAGATGTATTTTATAAACCTCATGGTAACCACAAAGCACAAACCTATAGTGGGTACATAAAAGAGAAAGGGAAAGAAAATAGAATACCATTAAAATCATCTACTCAAAAGCAAGGCAGAAAGAGAAGAAGAAAGGGAGAAAGAAATATAAAACAGCCAGAAAACAATAAAAAAAAGTCAATAGTAAGTCCTTACCTATGAATAATTACTGAACGTGTAAAAGGATCAAACTGTCAATCAATATTTATAGAGCAGCTAAATACAGAAACAAACAAACAAAAAACAAGACCCAACTATATGCTCCCTATAGGAGACTCACTTCAGCTTCAAGACACACAAAAGCTGAAAGTAAATGGAGGGAAGAAGATTATTCCATGCAAGAAACAAACAAAAGATCAGGGGTAGCTCTGTATATATTGGACAAAATAGATTTTAACAAAGTCTATAACAAAAGATAAAGAAGGCTGTTCTATAGTGAGAAAGGGGTCAACTCATCAAGAGGATCTAACAATTTTAAGTATATGTGTACCCAACATCAGAGCACTTAATTATATAAACAAATTTTACTAGGTATGAAGATAGAAACAAACTATTTTTTCTGACTATAATGACATAAAACTAGAAATCAATAACAAGAAGAATCATGGAAAATTCACAAATATGTGGAAATTAAACAGTACACTCCTGAATAACCTGTGGGTCAAAGAAGAAATCAAAAAGGAACTCTAAAATATCTTGAAACAAATGAAAATAGAAACACAACATACCAAAACTCATGGGGTACAGAAAAGCAGTTCTAAGAGGGAAATTTATAGCAATAAATGCCTGCATTAAGCAAAGAGAAAGATCTTAAAGAACCTAACTTTATAACTCAAGGAATTAGAAAAGGAACAAACCTAGCCCCAGGTTAGCTGAAGGAAAGAAAAAACTCAGAACAGAAATAAATGAAATAGAGATCAGAAAAATAATACAAAAGATTAATGAAACAAAGAGTTGTTTTTTTTAAAAAAATAAAATTGACAAATCCTTGATTAGCCAAGAAAAAAAGAGAGGGTACTCAATAAATATAGTTATAAATGAAAGAGGAGGCATTACACGGATAGCACAGAAATACAATGTATTATGAGACTACTAGGAACAATTATATGCCAACAAATTCAATAACCTAGAAGAAATGGATAAATTATTAGAAACATATAATCTACCAAGACTGAATTGTAAAGAAATAGAAAACTGAACAGACCAATGGTGAGTGAGGAGATTGAATCATTAATCAATTATCTCCCAAGAAAGAAAAGTCCAAGACCAGATGCTTTCACTGGTGAATACTTCCAAACATTTAAAGAAAAATTAATACCACCCCTTCTCAAATTCTTTCAAAACATTGAAGTGGTGGGATCACTTCCAATCTCATTTTACAAGGCCAGCATTACCCTGATATTAATGCCAGATAAGGACACTACAATAAAAGAAAATTATAGGCCAGTAACCCTTTGAACATGGACACAAAAATCCTCAACAAATTACTGGCAAACCAAATTCAGTATCACATTAAAAGGATCATATACCATGATCAAGTGGGATTTATCCTTGGGATACAAGGATGATTCAACATATGCAAGTCAATACATGTGAGCATCACCTTAATAGAATGAAATAAAAATGTTTTGATCATCTCAGTAGACACTGAAAAAGCATTTGACAAAATCCAACATCCTTTTATGATAAAAACTCAAAACAAATTAAGTATAGAAGAAATGTACCTCAACATAATGAAGGCTGTACACAACAAACCTATAGTTTACATCATACTCAATTATAAAAAATTGAAGGTTCTTTCTCTAAGATGAGGAACGAGACACGGCTACCTACTCTTGTCACTTATGTTGAACTTAGTACTGGGAGTCCTAGCCAGAGCAATTTGGCAAGGAAAAGAAAGAAAAGTCATTCAAACAAGAAGGGAGAAATAAAATTGTCTCTGCTTGCATATGACATAATCTAACATACAGAAAATCCTAAAGACTCCATTGGAAGCTACTGGAATAAATGAATTCCGTAAAGTTGCATGATATAAATCAACATACAGGATCTGTTGCGTTCCTATACATTAACAACAGACTGTCCAATAAATAAATTAAGAAAACAATCCCGTTTATAACAGCATCAAAAAGAAAAACTAGGAATAAATTTAACCAAGATGTGATTGAAGCCCAATGTATTGGTTCTTCTACTCAAGCCTGAAAGTTCAAAGCTCCTCACCATTAATTTACAAGAGAGACATGAAGGCAAGAAAGCAAAGCAATAGAGCCGTTTTGGTACCTCTGTCAAAAAGCCAGAATTCTGTGTATGGTTACAGGCATATGAAAAAGATTGGTATTAGGTATGTATGAAGCCTGTTAAATGTTTGAAAGAGATGTACTTCCAAAAAGAACTGGGAGTCTGTGACTAAGATTTCAAGTGATGCTTGGACCCCCCAAGTATTTCTTACACATCCTTGAAAACTTTCCAAATTACTTTTCATGAAATTCTATCACAGATGCTTAGTTGGGGTATATAATAAAATGGAGTTCAAGTTTGGCTGTTACTCAGTGAGTCTGAGAATTTTCAAAAGAAAGTTATGAAATTAGGTAATAAAATAAGAAGAGATGTAAAATATATGGGGGGTGTTAAGATATAAGAACTAGACTAGAAATCTGTAGTGTTGCCTTTATGCCCCATCATATAGTTCCGGATTCTTGGCCAAGAAATCTTATCTTTCTGTGTCACATTGCTCTTTAATGGCAAAACTGTAGTGATAATATATCAGGTAACCATTTCAGAATTTTGTTTTGAGAATATAATGGAAGGGAACATTCTTTGAAAATGTTTCGGAGTGGTGTAAAGAAGAACTTGAGTCACACAGGAAATAGTTATCTATATTAAGCCAATAGGTGATGCAGCCTCCACCATCACCTAATTGCCAGGATTTGTTTAGAACAGCCACTTTGTTTTAAGCCTGTAAGATACGTGCACCTGATTATTTTACAATTTAGATACTGAACATTTAAACAAAAAAAACATGTCTTTTTCTAAAAAGCTTCCAGATGGAATGGTTTTTAACACCTAAGGTTGATAGAACAAGAGACCATTGTCTTTCCAGATTATATTAAATTTTAATTGTGGCAGGTCAAATAAGTAATTAAGAATAAAAGTAACATTTTAGAAGTTGGAGGTTCTGCTTTGAAGATAAAAATCTAAGGAAAGCTCAATAGAAAATGTTTTCATTTAAAGTGAATTTACATTCTGGGCACAGCAAATTGTAATTTTTTTAAAACTACAGACTAAGTGAAGCATGAGATGTGCAAGTGTGTATTTCCCCTAGTGCCTCATGAATGCATTCTAGAGCTCTCTCAAAGGTCAAAACCACTCTAAGCAGTGCCACGTCAATTAAAACCGTCTACAAATTGAAGTGCATTTAGGCTGTTGTTCAGTTACTCTGAGTGATGTCGGATGCCTGAAAGGGCCAGTCACCTTCAGTAGTCTGAACTGGGGGCCGATTTTTTAAGTTTGGTTTATTATTCAAAATAGAAGGTATGCTGTCTTGACCAATTTAAGACAGCAACCACAATGTATTTCCTGCCCATGCTATATGCATAGATGAGCTGGCCTGGAGGTGCTGCTCCGTTTCATCAGAGCCCTCAATCTGGGATCCAGAATAATGTATCGGCTACAGTGTGAACACTGGTGGTAACTGTCGGTGAGGGAGAAAAGTACATAGTTGTCAAAGCAGGCACTGCCACCATCTTTCTGCCCTCCTCTCGGCCCATAGCAATGCACACAGCCATGTCTGAGGCATACAGCACAAGAAGCTTAAGCCTCCTGCAGGCAGGGGGAAACCAATGGAACATAATATGTTCAACACCTTTGACTGTTAACAGTGCAGATTTATTATGCACGTTCCAAATGACTACTTCTGTAAATAGAATATTTTTTACTTAAGCATAATGATGTTTTCCCCAAGTCCCAAATTTACTCAGCAGTTAGCAATTTTTTCAGTTACTAAGTTAAGAAAAAAGCCAGCATTCCAAAAATCTAGGGACTAAAATATAGTTTTGTTCGTAAGTAATTTTTGTGCTGCTGCTCTTTATTCTCTGGCTGTGTTATAGTTCACAGGGGATACTGATGGGTAATTAGAAAATGCTACCAGGGGTAAAGGGGGCTGTCTCATCTCTGCCAGAAACTGGTGCCATTAAAAGTGCTCGCCTAGCAACACTCGCGCTATCTTGGCGAAGACTGGAATCCCTACCGCATTGGCTGGCAGGCAGTGCCACTTTGGGGGAGCTTGAAATTATCATTAGAGAGCTGCTGTGTGAAAGATGAAAATACGAAAGGGACTTAGGATGTGAGAGTGTGAAAGTAAGTTTGAGTTTTATTAAAGCCCAACATCTGAAAACCAAATACAATTTTTATATATTTTTGCTCAATAAAATGTTAATTTTATATAATCACTATAGATTGAACTTTGTATCAACAGAAAATGACTCCTTTAAATTTGATATTTAAAGAATTTAATCGTTTTAACCCGGAATCCTACTTTAGCTATTATATTTATATCCTGCTTTCTTTGTATGTATATTTTTTGGACACATTTTACACATTTTTGATCTTCCTATAAATTTTTATCATTGATTTTTCTTGTTAATAGCATATATTTTTAACCTTATTTGAGAACCTTGGTCTTTTAGAAAGGAATTTTAAGCAATTTATGCTCATTTAAATGAGAGTGATTCAGCAAGATGGCTGAATAAGACGTCCCCCGGTCATACCTCTTTTCAACAAAAATAATTTGGCAACCATCCATGGAGAAAAGCCCTTTTGTGCGAGCTTTGGGATTCAGGCAGGAGACTGTGAAACTGTTATGGACCCTCCTCAGTTGGACCCCAGCAAGTGTTCTTCCACCTAGTGTCGCTGGAGCCAATAAAACAAGAGCAAGTTGGGATCAGAAGCCCAGGAAAGTTTGACTCTTTGATCAGAGAGTGGAGAGGTGCGAGCTCAGGCTCTAGAGCACAGGCTCTCCTGACAGGCAGGGGGTGGGGCTACTATGTAGGGGCTCATTACGGGGACGGGGCGGGGTTCTTGCGGGGGTGTGGGGAGAAGGGGCGCAGCTGCGCCGCTCAGGCTCCAGACCACAGTGCCGGGTGCAGCGTCTCTGCGCACAGCCCGCTGCCAACACCATCTTGGAGGGAGTGTCCTGCGCTGCATCTGCCCACGGCCCTGAGCTGAGGTGCCGGTGCGCCATTTAGCGCCAGGAACTCCAGTCTGAAGGGACAGGTCTGAGGCCTCTGCGTGCGAACCCTGTGAGCCAGTGAAACTGGACTAAGCACAAAGGAAAAGAAAAAAAAAAACACAACAAAACGGTTAGACTTTATTACCCAGATTCTCTTTTTGTTTCCTGGGACTTGTTAATGGACTTTGCTGGTGACAAATACCTCCTCTACCTTTTGTACTGCTCCTGATTCTTGAGGGGCGCTGAAGGCGCAGGTCCATCTTCTGTGACTGCTTCCTGCTGAGTGCGGGCGTCATTATAACCCTGGTGGAGGAGTGGAACTTCTCCCAGTGGCCTTTAGATGTGTTTAGATGTGTTTGCCTCGGCCCTGACTGTTCGTCTCCCTGAGTGACCACCATTTGTCTATCCTTTTGGAGACAAAGGACACCAGGCAATTTAAGATATGTGGCCTGAATATTAACAAGAGAACAGTGGTCACATCTCAACTTTTTCCCAAGAATGCAGGTATCTCAGTCTTTGGTCTGTGGGCAAGTGTGTGCTGATGTCAAGGCTCACTGCTGTGGCCTGATTCTCCCTGCTCAGACTTGTGTTTTTCAGAAGAGAAGCTTCAGGTCAGAGAGTGGTTTGCATGTGTAGTCAAGCGGGTCCATTGCCCCAGGTTGTCTTTCCAGAGGTTGGGGCTGTGGGGCCTCTTTAGTGTGTTGTTCCCAAGGAGTGACCCCTGCGACTCCAGGGCAGAGTAAGTGGTAAGGTCACTGAGTGAGGTCCGTTCCACTTAGGACTGAGCTGATCTTGGGGGCTGCCAGCTTTCCAGGTTTTTGGGTGCACCCAGGCCCCTGGCCAGAAGGGGTAGAGGGGCAGGTTAGTGGATGCGGGCTGCACCTGGTCACCATATTCCATGAGAGCTTTCATGTCTTCTCTTACATGGAGGACATACCTGAGTTGTTGTATTTCAAGGGGGATAAGGTGTCCCTTCTTCTGAGCTTGGGGATGGGTCTACCCTACACGAGTTCAAATGCACTTAACTTTTTTTTTTTTTTTTTTTCGGCACGCGGGCCTCTCACTGCTGTGGCCCCTCCCGTTGCCGTAAGTAATTTTTGTGCTGCTGCTCTTTATTCTCTGGCTGTGTTATAGTTCACAGGGGATACTGATGGGTAATTAGAAAATGCTACCAGGGGTAAAGGGGGCTGTCTCATCTCTGCCAGAAACTGGTGCCATTAAAAGTGCTCGCCTAGCAACACTCGCGCTATCTTGGCGAAGACTGGAATCCCTACCGCATTGGCTGGCAGGCAGTGCCACTTTGGGGGAGCTTGAAATTATCATTAGAGAGCTGCTGTGTGAAAGATGAAAATACGAAAGGGACTTAGGATGTGAGAGTGTGAAAGTAAGTTTGAGTTTTATTAAAGCCCAACATCTGAAAACCAAATACAATTTTTATATATTTTTATACACTTTTGCTATATAAAATGTTAATTTTATATAATCACTATAGATTGAACTTTGTATCAACAGAAAATGACTCCTTTAAATTTGATATTTAAAGAATTTAATCGTTTTAACCCGGAATCCTACTTTAGCTATTATATTTATATATTATATTTATATATATATATATATATATATATTTATATCCTGCTTTCTTTGTATGTATATTTTTTGGACACATTTTACACATTTTTGATCTTCCTATCAATTTTTATCATTGATTTTTCTTGTTAATAGCATATATTTTTAACCTTATTTGAGAACCTTGGTCTTTTAGAAAGGAATTTTAAGCAATTTATGCTCATTTAAATGAGAGTGATTCAGCAAGATGGCTGAATAAGACGTCCCCCGGTCATACCTCTTTTCAACAAAAATAATTTGGCAACCATCCATGGAGAAAAGCCCTTTTGTGCGAGCTTTGGGATTCAGGCAGGAGACTGTGAAACTGTTATGGACCCTCCTCAGTTGGACCCCAGCAAGTGTTCTTCCACCTAGTGTCGCTGGAGCCAATAAAACAAGAGCAAGTTGGGATCAGAAGCCCAGGAAAGTTTGACTCTTTGATCAGAGAGTGGAGAGGTGCGAGCTCAGGCTCTAGAGCACAGGCTCTCCTGACAGGCAGGGGGTGGGGCTACTATGTAGGGGCTCATTACGGGGACGGGGCGGGGTTCTTGCGGGGGTGTGGGGAGAAGGGGCGCAGCTGCGCCGCTCAGGCTCCAGACCACAGTGCCGGGTGCAGCGTCTCTGCGCACAGCCCGCTGCCAACACCATCTTGGAGGGAGTGTCCTGCGCTGCATCTGCCCACGGCCCTGAGCTGAGGTGCCGGTGCGCCATTTAGCGCCAGGAACTCCAGTCTGAAGGGACAGGTCTGAGGCCTCTGCGTGCGAACCCTGTGAGCCAGTGAAACTGGACTAAGCACAAAGGAAAAGAAAAAAAAAAACACAACAAAACGGTTAGACTTTATTACCCAGATTCTCTTTTTGTTTCCTGGGACTTGTTAATGGACTTTGCTGGTGACAAATACCTCCTCTACCTTTTGTACTGCTCCTGATTCTTGAGGGGCGCTGAAGGCGCAGGTCCATCTTCTGTGACTGCTTCCTGCTGAGTGCGGGCGTCATTATAACCCTGGTGGAGGAGTGGAACTTCTCCCAGTGGCCTTTAGATGTGTTTAGATGTGTTTGCCTCGGCCCTGACTGTTCGTCTCCCTGAGTGACCACCATTTGTCTATCCTTTTGGAGACAAAGGACACCAGGCAATTTAAGATATGTGGCCTGAATATTAACAAGAGAACAGTGGTCACATCTCAACTTTTTCCCAAGAATGCAGGTATCTCAGTCTTTGGTCTGTGGGCAAGTGTGCGCTGATGTCAAGGCTCACTGCTGTGGCCTGATTCTCCCTGCTCAGACTTGTGTTTTTCAGAAGAGAAGCTTCAGGTCAGAGAGTGGTTTGCATGTGTAGTCAAGCGGGTCCATTGCCCCAGGTTGTCTTTCCAGAGGTTGGGGCTGTGGGGCCTCTTTAGTGTGTTGTTCCCAAGGAGTGACCCCTGCGACTCCAGGGCAGAGTAAGTGGTAAGGTCACTGAGTGAGGTCCGTTCCACTTAGGACTGAGCTGATCTTGGGGGCTGCCAGCTTTCCAGGTTTTTGGGTGCACCCAGGCCCCTGGCCAGAAGGGGTAGAGGGGCAGGTTAGTGGATGCGGGCTGCACCTGGTCACCATATTCCATGAGAGCTTTCATGTCTTCTCTTACATGGAGGACATACCTGAGTTGTTGTATTTCAAGGGGGATAAGGTGTCCCTTCTTCTGAGCTTGGGGATGGGTCTACCCTACACGAGTTCAAATGCACTTAACTTTTTTTTTTTTTTTTTTTCGGCACGCGGGCCTCTCACTGCTGTGGCCTCTCCCGTTGCAGAGCACAGGCTCCGGACTCACAGGCTCAGCGGCCATGGCTCACGGGCCCAGCCGCTCCGCGGCGTGTGGGATCTTCCCGGACCGGGGCGCGAACCCGCGTCCCCTGCATCGGCGGGCGGACTCTCAACCGCTGCGCCACCAGGGAAGCCCTGCACTTAACTTTAACTTATGCTTTCGGGCTATAACTACACGTGGAGCAGGACAGTGGGAAGCAACTTAATCCAGTTTTTTTGAGTTTCCTGACATAGCTTGGCCAAGGCCCATTTCCAGGTTTGAATGGATGGATCTCTCTACTTTCCCCAATGATGACTGGGGTCTCCAGGCTGAATGCAAGGTCCAATTTTTATGCCCAAGGCACTAATGGAGCGGCCAGCAGGATGTAGGAATTAGGAACTACTGGATGTATATCCTTGGTGGCTTCATTGGCTACCCTGCAGTCCTCTACCATCAGGTATTCTCCATTAGGTTTCTTGACAGGGAGAATGGGGTACTGCAGGCTGATCGGATGGTCTGATAAGGCCCTTGTCAGTTGGGCCCTGTGTAACAGGGTCAATGCGCAACAAGGCCTCCCGATGGAGAGGGTACTGTTTTCTCTTGGGCCACCCGTCCCTGGGCCCAGACCATGGGATTTAGTCCAGGGAGGTCAACTTGTCCTGTCCCTAGAGGTTTGTCCTCAGCCATTAACATAATCCTCATGTGCCCTTTGTCTAAGGGGACGCCAGTTTCCAGTTCTTCTCCCATTGGGTGGGTAGTAGCCCCAAATTTATGTAAGATATCTCTTCCTGGCAGGGGTATAGGGCATTCGGGGACATGTAGGAAGGAATGGGTGAGCATGTGGTCATCCAGTTTACATTCTAATGGTTCTGTGAATGCCTGTTCTTGAGCTTTTGCCATAATTTTACAACTCTTGTGACCAAGTTTGCCTCATCTGGTGTCAGAACTGAGTAGTGGCACCAGTGTCAACTAAGAATTCGACAGGCTTTCCCTCTATGTCTAATGTCTGCCCGGGCTCCTTGGGTTTCAACTGGAATGCAAGCTTAGGAGCCCCTGGCCCCATCATTTTTCATCTCTTTGGACCATCTGCCTTCGAGGGTAGTGGCGGACATCTGCCGTTTCCATCCCCCTTCAGGGGTGGTGTGGGCATTATCCCTTCCTGTGTCCCTCTTGTCTTTATATGGCACACTGATTGGGTCCTATTTCTTTGGCTTGCTATCCCTCAGTGAGAGCTGGGGGTCACTCACCGAATTCGAGAATCTCTGTGGGTGGTTAGTCCAGATTCCCATGCTGACCCGTTGCCATTGGAGGGCAACAGCCAGGAGGTGGGCTTGTCTCTAGGCTTTTTATCCTCTGAATTCTCTTCTGTTTCTCAGTTATGAAACACCCAATAGGCAACCTCTAAGAGGCGAGAAGTGCGGGTATCTGATTCTATTTCCAGTTTCTGACATTTACACCTAATTTCAGGAGCACTTTGGGAAATGAAGTACGACTACAGGATTACATTCCCTCCCGAAGACTCAGGGTCAGTGGTACTCTAGATTCGGAGGTATTCCCTGAGGTGCTCTAGGCATGCCAAGGGCTTTTCTGTTGGCTCCTGATTGATTTCCCTTCTCTTATTCCAGTTGACAGGTTTCTTTCCGGCTGCCTGGTTTCTGTTCAGGATCAGATTTTTATAATGGCTCAGCCTCTGTCTTCCACCCACTTCTCCAACGTCTTGGAGGTCCCAGTTGGGTTCGTTATCTGGGACTGCTTGGTTCCCAGGTCTGAAAATAGTAGGACCTACACTGCTTCTGTTCTCTTTGTCTGCTTCCTCTTGGGCATTTGAAAAGGCCATGGCCTGTTCTTCCCCATTGGGAGTACATTGAGGATGCTCTGCATGTCAGCCCAGGTGGGGTCACGGGTCTGAAAGATTCCCCTAATCAGATTCAGGAACCTCTCTGAATCTTCTCTCAACCCCTTACTATGACTTTCAGGTCAGAAGTGGTAAATGGGAGGTGTACCTGGATGGGCCCTCCTTCTCCATCAGGGACTTTCCTCAAAGGGAATACTTTTCCTTGTGGGTTGGTGGACCCTGGCTGGTAAGTAGTCCTACTTTGTGCACTTCAGGACTGGGTTCTGGGGGATGGGGCTGGTGTGGTGGGGGCCCGAATGGGGACATATGAGGGAAGAGGGTTGGGAGGGAGCAGCAAGGGAAGGTTAGAGAGGAGATCAAGAAGGTCCTCAGGGGGAGGGTCAAGGACTGGTGTTACCTCAGTGGAGGACAGCCTGCATCCCTTTTGAAGGCCTTTGTTCTGATATAAGGCCGTACAAAACTGGACATAGGGAATTCCATCCCGTTTCTTTTTTTTTTTTTTTTTT
This sequence comes from Physeter macrocephalus, assembly GCF_002837175.3. Taxonomy (NCBI): domain Eukaryota; kingdom Metazoa; phylum Chordata; class Mammalia; order Artiodactyla; family Physeteridae; genus Physeter; species Physeter macrocephalus. The sequence continues at coordinate 8,091,062 of NC_041217.1, read as the reverse complement.
TGCGGTACGTGGGCCTCTTCCTGCTGTGGCCTCTCCCTTTGCGGAGCACAGGCGGCATATGGGATCCTCCCGGACCGGGGCACGAACCCGTGTCTCCTGCATCAGCAGGCGGACTCTCAACCACTGCGCCACCAGGGAAGCCCTCATCCCGTTTCTTTTGTCTCTGGCATAGCAGGTCCAATTGTAAAATGTTGTTGTAATTTACAGACCCAGTGCTGGGCCAAATGCCCCCATCTCTCAGCAGATATTGCGGCCAGGCTGTATTACATTGGAAGATTAAATATTTTGGGGTCAGGGGTGATAGCTAAAAAACTTTCAGTTCTGCATGATGCACCCTTCAGTGAGGTGGACATTTGCTTCCCCATACCTTAGATGTTCTGTTTTGAATTTGTTCCCAGGTGCTGAGGGAGGTGGTTGGAGTGACTTGTTGGCACACAAATGCCACGAGATTTGACCCAAGTAAGATTTCCAGCTCAGGAAATTTGCAACCAGCCCCAAACTATTAATGGATTCCTCAAAAGACCAAAATAGGAGAAATCCAAATGGCATGGACTTTGATATAACTGGGGGTTTCCCTTGAATTCATAATGGCTTGTGCTTGAGATAGTTAGTCCCTTCTCAGTCAGAATGTCCCACAGGAGGTTAGACAGGACTTCCTCCGGGCCAGAGGAGCTTAGCCATGTTAGTTCCTGACCAATTGAACTTGTGTGGAGTGGCACAGCTGTCCGAGGTGGGGTTCTTCTCTTTCCTCCTTTCGGGTGAAAGGAGGAGTTTTTTGACTTCCCACTGGGTGAGAGCTAAACGCATGAGGGATTCCTACAAGTTACTCACCAGACCACTGGGACAGCTGGTATTCTATGCTGATACTGGGAGGAGAGCTTGGGGAACTTTGGTTGATAAAGAGTTACCCAAGTTTCGCCTCACAAGCAGAGGGGAAGGAGAGGTAGGTCGGTGGATGTTCCTGGTCTTTTGAGTGGCTCATAGGGCTTCTCAGCCCACTTCAGAGAAACTAGCACTGACCAGAAGAGCTCAAGTCATGGTCATGTACCTACCTTGGTACCCTTTCACACTCAGGCCTCCCCAGTGCCTCTCCCTGAACTTGAGTTGGGCATCCTTGTTCCATTCTGTCAGGTGGTCCTCATTACCTGGGCCTTTTCCCAGTCTTGCGTCCTGGCTCATGGGGCTGCCCGATGTCCTTTACCAAACTGGAAGTGATGATGGGGGATGCTATGGTTGACCCCTGGAGTTTAGTGAGGAGGCAAAAAACCCTGGTGTGGCCGCTACTGACTTACCCAGAGGCTGAGAGGGCAGCATTACTGGTGAGACAGTGGGCAAAATGGCCGTGGCTCCTCCTCATCCACAGGTCCCCACCATCCCTGGATGTCTGGCACCACGGGAAGGCCAGTCAAAGGCAGTGAGGAGACATGCCTGAGTTTCAGTCTCCCATCCCCCACGAATCCACTGTCATCCCCTCAAGGTGGCGCAGTCCAGATGACTCTGGGGGCTCTGCTGTGTGTGTGCCCCACACCCAGGTATCGGGTTGCTAGGCGGAGGTGCTGTGCATTCGGTCAAAGCCTGTCACATTCTGATCCATCAGAGTGAACTCAAAGATCAGAGGCAATCGTCCTCACATGAAACTCCCAAAGCCTCTGCCATCCTTCCACTGGAGCTGGTGTGAGCCAGGGTGAGCTGGGGGCCTAGTGGATAAATGCAGGTGGAAAGGCCGTGGTCCATCCATCCCATCTGGGTCGCCAAAATTTTGTTACTGACCCTTTCAAGTTGGGCCCCAATAAGGGTCCTTCTGCCCAGTGTTGTTCGAGCCAGTAGAAAAAGACTGAATTTGGTTCAGAAGCAGAGAGTAAAGCTTTATTCTGTAGTCAAAGAATGGAGAGGTATGAGCTTGTGCTCTAGAAGACAGGCTTCCCCGACAGGCTGTGGGTGGTGCTGCTTTATTACATTATCATCAGTGGGGAGGGGACAGAGTTCTTGGGAGTCAAGGGTAGGCGGGCAGCAGTGCTGCTCACACTCCAGATTGCAGTGTCATGTGCAGCATCTACACAGGACCCTGAGCTGAGGCACTGGAGCAGCCTTTTTGCACCAGGAGTTCTGGTCTGAAGGGCCGGGTGCCAGGCCTCTGCATGCGGGACCCTTTGAACCAGTGAGACTGGACTAAGCACAAAGGAAAAGAAAAGATTAGACTTTATTTTATTACCCAGATTTATTTTCATTCCCCGGGAATTGTTAATGGGCTTTGCTGGTGGCAGAACCCCAGTGGCGATCAAGACTGAAGAGAGCCATTTTGAGAAGGCAGGCCCACACCAGGCAGCTGTCCCTGCTGTAGACAAGGAAACAGCTCTATACCCCTGAGGACTAGGCTACAGCCTCATTTGTCAGGATGCAAAATCACCATCAAAAGGTCAGTTGCATTTGTATGCACTAACAGCAAACTATGTGGAAGAAAAAAACCCCACAATCATATTGACAGTAGCATTAAAAACAATAAAATACTTAGAAATAAATTTAACAAAAGGTGAAAGATCTGTACACTGAAAACTATAAGACTTTGATAGAAATTGAAGCAGATGCAAAAAAATGAAAGAATATTCTTTGTTCATAGATAGAAAGAATCAATATTGTTAAAATGTCCATACTTCTCAAAGCGATGTATAGATTCAGTGCAATCCCTATCAAAATTCCAACGGCATTCTCACAGAAGTAAAAAAAAAAAAAAAAAATCAATCCTAAAATTAGTATGAAATCACAGAAGATCCTGAATAGCCAAAGCAATCTTGATGAAGAAACAAAGCTGGAGGCATCACACTTCAATTTCAAACTGTACTACAAAATGATTGTAATCAAAATAGTATGTTACTGGAGTAAAAAACAGACGCATAAAGCAATGGAACAGAATCAAGGACCCAGAAATAACCCACGCCTACATGGTCATCTAATATTTACAAGGGAGCCAAGACTATTCCATGGGGAAAGGATAGTCTCTTCAATATAGGATGTTGGAATAAATGGATATTCACACGCAAAAGCATGATTGACAACAGCTTACAGCACTCACAAGAATTAACTCAAAATGATTTAAAGACTTAAATATAAGATCTGAAACCATAAACCTTCTAGAAGAAAACATAGAGAAAAAACAAATTAACATTGGTTTTGCAAATGATTTCTTGGATATGATACCAAAAACAAAGGCAATAAAAGCAGAAATCCATAGTGGCACTACATCAAACTAGAAAGCTTCTACACAGTGAAGGAAATAATCAACAAAATGAAAAGGAAATCTACAGAATGAGGAAAAATATTTGCAAACCATATATCTTATAAGGGTTTAATATCCAAAATATAATAGGAATTCATACTCAATAAAGCCCCAATAATCTGATTTTGCAAATGGGCAAAGTACCCAAATAGATATTTTTCTAAAGATGATATACAGATGGCCAACAGGTACATGAGAAGTTGCTCAACTTATCAGGAAAATGAAAATCAAAATCACAAGGAGATATCACCTCACAGCTGTTAGAATGGCTAGCATCAAAAGACAAGAGATAACAAGTGTTGGTGAGGATGTGGTAAAAAAGAAACCCTTGTGCACTGTTGGTGGAAATGTAAATTGTTACAGACATTATGGAGAACATTATGAAGATTCTCAAAAATTAAAAATAGAACTACCGTATCATCTGGCAGTACCACTTCTGGGTATATATTTGAATGAGGTGGAATATTTATCTGAAAGCGATATCTATATTCCTATGTTTATTGCAGCATTATTTACAATAACCAAGGCATGGAAACAACCTAAGTGTCCATTGATGAATGAATGTATAAAGAAAATCTGGTTTATATATACAATGGAATATTTTTCAGCTATGAGAAAGAACTCCTGCCATTTGAGACAACATAGATGGACTTGGAGGGCATTATGCTAAATGAGCTAAGTTAGAGAAAGACAAATACGGTATGCTCTCACTTATATGTGGAATCTCAAAAAGTTGAACTCATACAAAGAATAGATTGGTGGTTGCCAGGGGCTGAGAAGTAGGGGAAATGGGAAGATATTGGTCAAAAGGTACACATTTGCAGTTATAAGATGATTAAGTTCTGGGGCTTTAATGTAAATTATAGTTAATATAGTTAACAATACTGTATTGTATGCTTGAAAGTTGCCAAGAGAGTAGATCTTAGATGTTCTCATCACATGCACAAAAAATGGAACCATGTGAGATGTTAAAAAACAAAACTCAATTGAGTAAATATTAAAGATCTTACTGGTTTTATTCAGTGATTTATGAATTGGGCAGCATCCAATATAGCAGGTAGAAGGGAGCTCCAAGGATCTGTACAAAATGAAAGACTTATAAGTAGAAGTGAGCAAGAACAAGGATGTTATACTAGGTAAAACTGCAGCCTGGTTATTGCTAAGTTACTTTCTCTATAGTGGATGGCAGATGTCTATCAGATTACCTAACTAGTGCTGATCAGGCGATCCTAAGTGACTGGTTTAAGATTCCATTTCTAGGAGAGCCCAAACTAATTAAGTCTCTTGTGATGTTGGACTTAGCATATGTAGCTCCATTTTGGGCCAGTTGTTTTGTTTTTAACAGAAATAACGGATTAACTTCAGAAGTAACCTTATTGTAATCATTTCATGAGGGAATATGGTATATATTGAATCATCCCATTGTAATCTTTAAATGTACACAATTTTGTATGTCAAATAGATCTCAGTAAAGCTAGAATAAATAAATAAAAATCTTCTGGCATTAATTCTATCATAAGAGTTATTAATTGATATTTTTATGGTTCCTTTTTTGTTTCTTCTATCATGCTTTATAAAATATGTTTATATTTTGATTTTTGATAGTTATTTAAAAGTTAGCTATTTTTAAAGATGTTATAGAAAAACTTAAATATTCTGAAGTTACATTTGGTCCTTCCTTAGCATTTCCTACCTTAGAATTTCTCATTATTGGCAATTTAACCCTTCTAATTGTTCTAGTCATAAACCTTGGTGTCATCTTTTTTTTTTTTTTTTTTTTTTTTTTTTTGCGGTATGCGGGCCTCTCGCTGTTGTGGCCTCTCCCGTTGCGGAGCACAGGCTCCGGACGTGTGGGATCTTCCCGGACCGGGGCACGAACCCGTGTCCCCTGCATCGGCAGGCGGATTCCCAACCACTGCGCCACCAGGGAAGCCCCCTTGGTGTCATCTTTGACTCCTCCCTTACAATCAGTAATGAGTTCTTGTTGGCTTTAATTTTATATGCAGTGCAAAGTCCAGCTAATTCCTGCCACTTACACTGTTAGGATTTTGGTCGAGGCCACTGGCATCTTTACTTGCATCACTGGGGCATCTCTTTTTTTTGTTTTTACTTTAAAGTTATATTGTCATTTTAATAGTTTCATTGAGTTATACTTTGTATACCATACAATCCACACATTTATAGTTTATATTGAGTAGTTTTTACTATATTCACAATGTTGTACAACCCCTGCTCTCCCTGCTTCTACATTTGTCCCCCTGAGCTGATTTCAACAAAGGATCTAGAGAAGTCCTTCTTGTATATGTTAATTTACCTCTCTTTTCAGCTCACATCCCTCAGTGATTCTCCATTTCTTTAAGTTCAATACTTACAATGACCTACAAGGCCTCACGTGATCTATGTGCCTCCTGTCTCCCCTCTGTGTCTTTCTGGTGCACTGTTCTTTCTCGTGGTCACTTTGCTGCAAATGGGCCTTTGCGCTGGCTCTTCCCTCTCCCTGCGATGCTCTTCCTCCTGAATCCTTCTGGTTCATGCCTCACTGCCTTTAGTTGTTTGCTTGATTGCTTGCTGCTTTCTCAGTGAGCCTTGACTTTGCCACTTTATTTTAAAATGCTCCCTGTTCTCTCTCCCCTCCTCTCTTCCAAACCCAGGTACTCCTCCTTATCTATAACACTTTCCTTTTTTTCCATATTATTTTCATCTTCTAATGCACTGCATAATTTAATATGTGATATGTTTCACGTTTATTGCTATCTAGATTTTAAACTCTATGAGGAAAGGAATAGTTTATCATTTTATTTTCTCTGATATATTCCAAGTGCCTAGAACAGTTTCTGGCATATAATAGGTGTTCAGTAAATATGTGTAGAATGAATGGATGAAAGAGCATAAGTAATTCAGTAAAGCAAAAATAAGAAAGAGCACAAAGATTGGAAGAAAATAATATTTCTCTCATTTCCCACAAATGATATAATAATGTAGGAAAATTATACACACATACACAGATAAATTATTAGAATTTACATGATGATTAAGTTACAAGACTGAATTAACAACATTAAAATAAAAATAAATAAAAATTTCCCTACATTCCAGCAATTCACATTTAGGAAATAAATTACAAAAATCAATAATTTAAAATGACATTAGAAATATAAAATTCCTTAAAGGAAATCTAACTGAACATCCATCAGCTCTTTCCTGAGCAAAATATAAAAATACATTGAGAGACAGTAAAGAAGACCTAAATAGAGAAGTCCATCTTGATTATAGATTCAAGACCAATTTTTAAAATATGTAAATTCGCCTCTGATCCTTAGAGTAATCCAACTGCTTTCAAAATCCCAGCAGGATCGTATAACTTGACAAGCTCATATTTGTGTATATATAAAATGGAAAGGTTAATAGTCATCAAGACAGTCTAAAGCAAAGCAATATAAGAAAAACTTTCTCTAGCACATGTCAAGGGTTACTATAAATTTATTATAATTAAGACAGTGTGATGTTGGCACAAACTACAAGCAAAATACAAAGCTCAAAATCAGATCCACTAATACATGGACATGTTCATATGTGACAAAGATGAGGCACAGGTCCTTGGGCTTTTGGATGGACACCTGAGTAAATGGTGCTGCCCCAGTTAAGAATCCGTCGACATACCACGTTTTATTGTGCTCACTTTATTGTGCTTTACAGACATTGCACTGCTTACAAATTGAAAGTCTGTGGCAATCCTGCACCAAGAAGTGTTTTGGCGTCATTTTTCCAACAGCATTTGCTTACTTCATGTCTCTGTGTCGCATTTTGATAATTCTCACAATATTTCAAGCTTTTTCTTTATCATTATATTTGCTATGGCGATCTGTGATTGGTGATCTTTGATGTTATTACAACTACTCTCTGGAGGCCCAGACAATATTTACCATTTTTTAGCAATTAGCATTTTTTAAATTAAGGTATGTACATTTTTTTTAGATATAATGCTATTGCATACTTAATAGGCTACAGTATGGTGTAAACGTAACTTTTACATGCACTGGGAAACTGAAAATTTGTGTGACTTGCTTTATTGTGGTATTTATTGTGGTGGTCTGGAATTGAACCAGCAGTATCACTGACGTATGCCTGTATATGGACAAAAAAAGTTGGACCTCACCTCAATACTACCACATATAAAAAGCATGCCCCAAGTGAATTAAATATTAAGATATAAAGGCAAATCTTTAATGCTCTTAGGAAAAAATAAGGAAAAATATTATGACTTCAGAGAAGTGGTGTAATACTTAAAGAAGTAAACAAACAAAAAGGACCCCCCCCCAAAATAAAGAGTGTTTGAATACATTAAGTTTACATTCATCACATTCATCAGGTACATTCATCACAGCCACTATATAAAAGTAACTGGCAAAGGGCTCTATTCAGAATATACAGTGAACTCCTACACACCAAGAAGACTTGAGAAAAATTTTAAACGGAGAAACTGAATAGATCATACTAATTTTGGTTGTTCAATGAAATGGCTTGTTTGACTAAATTTTTTTTCTCCGGATATAATAATTTGGCTCACTGACTATTAGAATAGAATGTATCACTCTATTTTTATATCCTAAATTTGTTCTAATTCAAGTTCAATTGTTTATTAATCTCAACCAAGATATTCCTTCTTGTAGATTCAAATTTGATAGAGCTATATATTTACCAAAAGAAATATTAAACGCATTGAAGTACAAATGAACTTTAGTGAATTAATCATAAAACGGTATAAAGTGACTCTTCATCATATATTTTTTTAATTTAATAAATTATTTTTATTAGTGAGAAACTTATTCATTAAAATTATTAATATTATTATGGAATTTAACCCATTGATGGAGCTCTTTTATTCTCCCAAGTAGAAACTTTATTAGGCAGAACCATTATTTATTGGTAAGTCAATGTAAATTGATTCATAATAAGGTCTTAGGAGACTTTTGTTTTTAATTATTCTTTTTAAAATTTTTCATTAGTTTTTATTGTGAAATATGTACTTAAGAATATATATACTTTATATGTAGAAGGTAAATAATAATAAGTGAATAGTAATTTACCCACATCAAACACAATATATTATTTAGATTTGCAAGTTTTTGGAACTTTTGGTCGTATCATATTATATTTATTCTATAATTTGCTTGCTAACAATTATGTTGTTGATATTCACCTACAGTTATCTATATAGCCATAGTTTATTCATTTTCTTTCTCTCTTTTTGTTTTTTTTAGTAGAATACATTTTAATACTAAATGTTAATAATTATCTCTAGGTGGGGATTATATGTAATTGTTTATTTTTCTTCTTTTATTTAATTCTAGCTTTAACATCTTCATAATGAACATAAGAAACAAAAATTATTAATAAAAATAATCAAAGTTCTTTTTAAGAAACGATGATGCATGCATGGGGAGATCAGCTCAGTGCTTTGTGACCACCTAGAGGGGTGGGATAGGGAGGGTGGGAGGGAGGGAGACGCAAGAGGGAAGAGATATGGGAACATATGTATATGTATAGCTGATTCACTTTGTTACACAGCAGAAATTAACACAACGTTGTAAAGCAATTATACTACAACAAAGATGTTAAAAAAAGACATTATGATGCAGTTTAAGAATTTTTTCTATATATTATCTGTAATGTCATTTATTTTGCCTTTCTTCTTTTGGAATATGAATATCCCAAAAGAAGGTAACATTAATACATGTAATTTTTACATATTGTTTGGTTGCTGAGGGTTCCTTTTAATGACTGAAACTACTTAGCAGAAACTTTTTTTACAAAAAGCTTTACTGAGATATCTTTGATATATAAAAATTGTGAATATTTAAGGTATACAGCTTATTTTTTGATATATGCATGCATTGTGAAAAGATCACCACAGTCAAGCTCATGAACATATCCATCACCTCTACATGGTTACTGCTTTGTGTGCATGTGTCCAGAAGATTGAATTGAAAATGTATCATCTTGGAAAATTTCAAGAATACAATAGCATATCATTATCTGTACCCACCCTGCTGTACATTACATCTTTATAACTTGTTCAGTTTACCTAACTGAAAATTTATAACCTTTCACCAAGATCATCCCATTTTCCCCTTGCCCGGCGTCTGGCAACCACCATTCTACTCTGCTTCTTTGAGTTTGACTATTTTACATTCCACAAAGTGAGATCATGCAGTATTTTCCTTCCTGTGTCTAGCCTATTTCATTTAGCATAATGTTCTCCAGCTGCTTCAACAAACATAGGGGTACAGATAATCTCTTCAAGAGACTGATTTCAATTATTTTGGATATATACACAGAAGTGGAGTTGCTGGATCATATGGTAGTTCTAGTTTTAAGCTTTTGAGAAATCTCCGTATTATTTTCCATACTGGTTGTACCAATTTACATCCCCACCAGCAGTGTACAAGTTTTCCCTTTTCTCCACATGCTCATCAATATTTATCCTTTGTATTTTTGATGCTAGCCATGCTGACTGGTGAGGTGATACCTCATTGTGATTCGATTTGCATTTCCCTGATGAATAGAGATTTTGAGCACCTTTGCATAACTTGTTAGCCATTTGAATTTCTTCTTTTGAGAAGTGTCTATTTAGGTCCTTAGCCCACTTGTTTTTTGTTTTTTTTTTAAATACAAATTTTTTTTTAGAGCAGCTTTTGGTTTACAGCATAATGGAGGGAAAGGTATAGAAGTTTCTTATATACCCTTTCCTCCACACATGTGTAGCCTCTCCCGTTATCAACATCCCTCACCGGAGTGGTACATGTATTAGAGTTGATGAACTATATTCACACATCAGCATCATTCAAAGTCCATAGTACACATTATGGTTCACTCATGGTGCTGTACCTTCTGTGGGTTTGGACAGATGTGTAATTACATATATCCATCATTATGGTATCATACAGAGTATTTTCACTGTCTTAAGAATTTTCTGGGCTCTGCCTATTCATCTATCCTGCCCTTACCCACCCCCTGGCACATGCTGATCTTTTTACTGTCTCCACAGTTTTGACTTTCCCAGACTTTTGTATAGTTGGAGTCATACCGTATGTAGTGATTGGCTTCTTTCACTTAGTAATATGCATTTATGTTTCCTTCATGACTTTTCAAGGCTTGATGGCTGATTTCTTTTTAGTGCTGAATAATATTCCATTGTCTGGATGTACCACAGTTGATTCATCCATTCTTCTACTGAAGTAGAAGTCTTGGTTGCTTCCAAATTTGGGGAATTATGAATAAAATTGCTATAAACACCTGTGTGCATGTTTTTGTGTGGACATGTTTTCAGCTCTTTGGGGGTAAATCCCAAGGAGCATGGTTGCTGGATCATATGGTAAGAGTGTGTTTAGAGAACCAGAACCAGTGGTGGCAGCAGGGCCAGCTCCACCTGTGCTGGATCTTAGTGCCAGGATGCCTGTGGTGATACTTGCTGGGGCTTTTCTGGTCCAGGGAGGGGAGTCCTCCCGGCTCAGGCAGCTGGGATCTCTGAGGACAAAAACTGCAGCTCTCTCAGTGACGAAGGCTTCAGGGGATCTGCAGCAGATGCAATGGATGTTAACCAGCAGCCTCCTCAGTGGTGGAACCTGCTGGGATCCTCTGAAAACAGGCTGCTGTGTCCACTCCCAGGTCCTGGTTGGTGAAAGTTGCAGGGGGTCTGTGGTGACCGTGAGGGCTGTTCAGGCCCACAGGGAAAAGGCTATTGTGGTCTCCTGAGAGCAGACCACAGGGTCCCATGGTGTCTCCCTGCCTTTCTTATATCCCTGCCTTTCTTCTTTGTTCCTAGGTGTCTCCAGATGCCTCTGCTGTGCCCATCATCCCAGTGGTCTGGATGGGGTGAAGCTGCAGCAGGTCCTTCAGGCAGCACCTGGAGAGTCTGGGAGAGTTGGATGTTGACCCTGCTTTACTTTCCTTCCTGCCTGCCCAGGGGAACCCACCAGTGGAGGGGATCCCCTTTGGCACTGACCTATGCTGGCCTGGGGGACAGGACGATGCAGGTGAGATGAAACTTTTCTTCCTACCTTTCCTTTGTGGTTCTTCTTCTTTTTTTTTTTTTTCTTTATTGCGTTGCTGTAGCTTCTTGACTGGATTCCAGAACTCTCCCAGAGCTATTTGTGTTTGTGGGTAGTTGTCCAATCACTGTCTCTTTATGGAGAGTTGAGGGTGAGATTTCCTACTGTGCCATCTAGCACATTTCCTACTGTGACATCACCCGGTAGAACTTTTTTAGTTCATTCATTTTCACTGCTATGGGATATGCCGGCATTTTATTATAACCACAATTATTTATCCATTCTGTTGTGACAGACACCTCCCTTTATGTATTTATTTAGCTTTTGCTTTTATGAACAACACAGCTACGAATATTCTCTTGAGCGTCCTCTAGTGGTCGTATACAAAGTTTTCTTTAGGGGATTCTTCTTCTGACCTAGTTGGGGAAAACTCTGGTGGCTGCAGACGTTTGACAGCTCGACTGGGTCTGCAGGGTCCACAATGGCCTCACTTAATCTGTCTGGCAGTTGATGCTGGTTTTTGGCTAAGGCAAATCCGTTATCCTCTGGATGGCTTCTCTTCTTCCAGTTGGCTGAATTGGGTTTTTGCACAGCAGGATAGTCTCAAGGTTCTAAGAAGGTGAGAGCAAGAGATGCAAGGTCTCAAGTTCTAGACTCTGTCATTCTCACCCATGCTATTGGTCAAAGTAAGGCATGAGACATGTCTGGATTTAAGAGGAGGGGACATAGATTTCACCTCTCATAGCCATGTTTACAGCCTAGCACAGTCTAATCTCTAACCAAAGTGTTGCTTTAGCTACCTATCGCTACATATTAAACCACCTCAAACTTAATGACATGACAATGACTTACTATTTTCTGTGATCTTGTGGGTGGCAACCTGCTCGGTTTTGGGGCTTTTCTACCTTGGGAGTGTTTATGAGGCTGAAGTCATCTGATGGCTTGAGTAGACCTGGGGGATCCACGAAGGTCTCAGAATCTGTGGCGGTTGGAGCTGGCCGTTGGCTGGGGCAGTGTGGATCGCCTCTCAGTAGCACCTCTTCCTTCAGTAAACTGGATGCAGAGCATTCACACCAGTGTGGTCTCAGGAGTCCAAGAAAGTGAGGGCAGAATTCACAAGGACTATAACAGCCTAGGCTCTGCAGTCCACCCAACATCACTTTCAAAACAGATTATTGGTCAAAGCAAGATGCAAGTCCAGCCCGGTTTTAAGGCATGGATGAATAAGCTTTTATTGATGTGAGGAGTTGAAACGTATCATGGAGATATTTTCAATCTGCCATAGCTTGTAAGGTTTTTTTTGCTTTAAAGCCTTCTTCCGATATTAGTAAAGTACACCAGCTTTACAAAAAAAATAGTTTCTATTTGCCTGGTCTTGTTTAGATCATTTAAATTTCAGTATTTTTCCATCTGCTTTAAAGAGCTTTAAAGAGCTTATGGTTTGGCTCTTAAAATCCATCCAAAATATATTTGCTTTTTAGCCTTTGTTACATGTTTTTCTTAAAAAAAATTTAAAATTCTATTATTTTATAGTTTGAATGTTGGAACAGTAATTTTATTTTCATGTTATGTGACGTATTACAATCTCTGTTGGTTAGATTTGCTGGTACTTCTAATCTGTCACTGGATTGGACAGAATGGCAGGATAAATGTCAATTTTATTTTGGGATTCAGCCCACATCCTTGCTAGTAGAAAGTACAGGAAAATGTAGATAAGCATATTCTCAGGCAGTATTACAGATTTTCTCTTTTATCTAGAAAATAGTACAACTAAAATTTTTTGTTTGATGATGATTTGCAGTTATTTATTTCCAGAAAGACTCATACTATTTTAATACTATTCTCAATGCTATCTTCAATAGAAAATACTATTCTCAAAAGAAATTTCTGAATTTCTAAGTTTATTTAATTTAATTTTATTACTAGTATGAAATTTTCTTTTACCAAAACAGTTTTCAATAATACAAAATATCCTTATTTAAAAATTAATTTCTCTGATTTCTTTAAAGTAATTTTTACCAGAAATGCCTCTTCAATATTTATTTGACTAACTTAACGTCTTACTTTTGCAGTTGAACATATTTTTGCCCTTATTTTCTGCTACATTTTAAATTTTGCCAAGATTTTTAAGCAAACTGTTTTCTTAATTATTTATAAGATACTGGACAATGTGTTATTTTTACAATCAGTTCTAGTTTTGAATGTTTTTGTCTTAATTTTCTTAAATGAAACTCATCTTTTAAAATGTATAAGCAATGAGTACACTAAAGGAAACAATTGTGGTAGCAAATCTGAATCTGTGAGCGTATGAACTATGACAACGTCATCTCATTCAGCAGGGAAATTAAGTGTGTAACAGTTGTGTCATAGACACTAACAAAGTACAGGGCAAGAGAAGCAGACAGGAGATCGTAATTCAGTATTTTCTCTTGAGTATTATTGAGAAAAATGCCCTTGAATTTTTTCTCAAAATACAGTTGAACACATTCTTTGGTTAGATATTAGTAATAACAGCTGTGAATTCTTATTTAATGGGTGGACAGGAGAAGATCATGCCATGGAAAAATGGCTAAAATAAAGTCAACACTTTATTTTCTGAGGGTGTGGTTGAGTGGATTTACAGATTTGTGGATTTACTTTGGATGAGGCACAGTGGAAAAATGGGAGTTTATCTTTTTTGGAGACTTTCAGAATTAGTAGTGAGGGACTAAAACTGAAATCAAGTTAGTCGCTTCTTTTCCTTTCCTCTTCGACATTTAATGGGTATTAAAGCCAAGCCTCTGGCCTTGCCCTTCTCCAGGAGAGATGGGGCATACCTGAGAATAGGGGATTTAGGTTCCAGACCTCCCAGCTTCACCCAGAGGGCTCCTGGCAGGGCTCCGCCCCTTTTCTGCTTCCTGTCCAGGTGCTTCAAGCATCATCAATCAGCCACCTGCTGACCACTGAGCAGCACAGGGAAGCTACAGAGGCTCAGGCCCATTTAACCACAGTGTATTAATAAAATCAATTAATCTGCTCCAATAATTGAGATTTAATAGTATTTACGAACCTTTATTATTCTGTTAGGCTCACAAATAGCCTTATTATAATAAAATGTTGCTTTAATAAACTTCACCCTGACAAGCCTCACCAAAAACATCCTGAGAGCCGGCTTCATTATCAGCAAGCTGCAGGCTTTGCTTGAGTCCCTGGAGCAGGTGACAATTTGATTTTTAAGTGGCTTACTGATACTTTGCATTGATGTAGTACCATTCAAACCACATCTCAGAGTGCTTTACAAAACGTTCATTAATGACAGCTCCTAGTATCCCATGGAGGATGGTGCATTTTGCAGCTATCCTTTTAGAGAGGAAATTTCCAGGGGTTAAGAGGCTTCATAAAAGTCACACTTCAAAAGCAGCTGTGAAGCTATGAACTGAGTTAGGAATATGAAACTATCAATTTCTAGCACTATCAAACAGAACTCATTTCCTCTTACCGTGAGTCAAGAACCAAACTAACTGACATGTTGTTTTTCAGGTTTTCAAAGCAAAAGTAGCATAATTCAGAAAGTAGAAAGGTCAGTGCTTCAGAAAGGCTTTTGAAATAGGTCTGATAATGGCTGTAAATTTCTACCTGATGTAAAAATAGTTGAATTTTTAAAATGGGGGTGTTTACTATATAAAAGACACTACTTGAAAACAGTGCTTTGTTGAGAGAGGGAAAAGTTAAATTCGGCAATTTGGCATTGAATATTGATTTAAAAGTCACATTTAGAGATACCTAGTTGTAACTAAAGAGCACGTGTAGTATGGTGGTTAAGACAGTAGGCTTTGGAGTTGAATAGAATTGAATACAACCGCAAGTACTGCCGTATAATTGCGGTGAGACTTGCGGAAATTACTGAATCCACCTGATCGTCAATTTCTTCATCTGTAAGAATAAAGACAGAATCTAACTCCATTAAAACATTCCTAATCACATATACAGACGTACATATTAAGAAGAATGCCAGGTTCTTACCATAAATGTATTCCATTTCTCTGAGTGGCGTATTTGGAAAAATCAACTGGAGTTTTTTTGCCTCTGTAAATTTAATTTTTTTTTTTTTTTTTTTTTTTTT